>NC_057863.1:61240293-61465293 GCF_019393635.1 Dromiciops gliroides
AGGGGAAGGAACCCTGATTTTAAACCTCTGCTGCCTTGCAGCTATACCCATATATGGGAAAGGCTTCAAGAGTTAACCCCGAGGAAAAATCAGGAGTCAGAGTCCCTTAGGGCAGTTAGATGTTGGACATCACATCCCTCTGGCAACTCCTGAGTTGGCGCTGGTGCCAAACTGTATTGACTCTGCCTCTCCTTTGGATCCACCAATGCTGCAGAGAGGGAAAACCTGCTGCATGGGCAACAGCTTGTTTTCCAATTGATTCACCCAGGCCAGCGCCCTGGAGAGGACACTCCAGCTACTCTTCATGGGGTCGATACAACACAGGATATGGCAGTTACTGGTTATAAGTGACTCAGGAGCTGTGGCACCCGTATCAGACTGCACAGCCACACTGTGGTCTGTGGCTCTTCAAGGCGCTGATCCATAGTCATCCGCAACTGGTGGAGGCCTACTACTATATATATGTATACATATATGTGTGTGTCTGTCTGTATGTGTGCATACACATACACAGTCTTTATGAGGTAGACCGTGTGATTATTTTCATAGCCATTTTAAAAAGGAGGAAGTCACACAGCTTAGAAATAAAAGATTCGAGTTGAACCCTTGTCTTCTGACTCTAAAACTAGTGTTTCTTCCATTTTCTAACCCTGTCCCTGGAAAGAAAATACAATAACTTGGAGACAAAATTTTAACAGTATCTGCCATCTAATATCCTAGAATCTAATTAATAGAGTCTAGAAGACCTGGGTTCAATCCTTGTCTCTTGTACATATTGAGTCCTCCTGGGCCAGATACTTAACCTTTCAAAGCCATAGTAAACCTTCTATTAATTACAGATTAGGCGAAAATCTGTATCATGAGAGGAAGTCCCTTAATTTAGTGAAACCATTAGGTGACTTCCATATATTTTTATCTGTCTAGTACTATTTTGGAACTTTTAGAAGATAATCTTGCAAATCTGCCTTTCCCCTGAGGACTTTGATCATTATTGATCAGTTACATGATCCATGATAAACTTTTAACCACAGTCAAACTTCCCTTTAGTTTTTAAGAATATCAAGCTTTGGGGAATAAAAGTTTTTTTTTTTGTTAGTGTTTTAATTTTCGTGTTTTTACATGTGCCCTTAGCTGGAAACCATTGACTGCTGCTATTAAGGTAATACCTCTAGAAACTTTACATGAAAGTTGATTCTCTCCTAAGATACACTCTTACAGATATTACCTCAAAGGAGAGCATGGAAAAACAAGTCTCCAGTAAGGAAAGGAAGAGGCAGAGAATTGTTGGAGCATATGACTTCTGCTTTGTTGCCACAATTGGTAGATTCCATTAATCTTGGAAAATTTCATCTCTCATTTCAAAGAACTACAAATCACTTAGAGTAACACATCAATCAGTGGCAAATTTAGAATAGATTTCCCTCTGCTCTGGGGAGGAAACAGAAAAAAAATGAAAGAGGGAAATTTATATTGCATATGAATCAGTGTCTCATCTTTTCGTGTTCCTGGATTTTGAAACAAAATGACTGGAGTGATGCGCAAGGGCCTTTGAGGGGGGAGGGATCATGGTTTTGAGTTTCATTCCACATAGATGTTTTAATTTTATACATCTCAGTACAGTGATGACCTGAGTACTAAAGAAGCCCATAGGCGTATTGCACGTGTTCTATTTCATGCAAGAATCCCTAGAAAATTAAAGACTCCAGACATAATTTAAAGTGTGCAGTCTGATGTCTCAAGGAAGGATTCATATTAAGGGTATATCATTCTACTTCACACAGAAATCAAATACATTCACAAAATATTGGTGTTATTCAACCTTATTTGTTGCCTCAAGTAGAATTCAATATTACTAGGAAAAGTTACTTCAATGGCATCAAAGTCCCAAAGGGGGAGAGGAATTCCTGGAAACATGTCAAAACAGGAAGAAAAAAGTGAGTTGTGAAAAATGGCTTAAAAGAGCCATAGCTTTATAGATGGCTGGGGTCGGTATCAGGAAGACTTAAATTCATACACTTTCTCAGACCCTGATTGTATGCCCTTGGGAAAGTCATTTAATCTCTCTCTCCCTCATTTTTTTTTAATCTCTGAAAGAGTAATAATAACATCTACCTCCTAGGGTTATTGTGAGAACAAAATTAAATAATATTTATAAAGTACTTAACAAAACTTAAAGTGAGAGCTATCTCTCTATGCTAGTTATATTCTTTTTTTTTTTTTTTACTGATTGTCAAAGGTAAAAGTTGTATTTACTTTGGTGTACTTTATATTGATTTTCATGTGCATATTGTTTCCTTCCAGTAGAATATAATCTCATTATGGGTAAGGGCTATTTCATTTTTGTCTCCATGCTTCCAGTCACTATCACAGTCCCTTGTACATAGTAGGCATTTTTTTTAAATTGGATTCAGTTAAGGTAATTCAAATTTATCAACTTATTTAGGTATTTTTGATTTTATGCAAAAATTGAATCCTTATATAAAAGAGAAAAACAAACTATATTCCAATGAATCTGTTATCTCACTGAGCTAAACTTTCCTTCTAATGAAAAACATTAGAATTATAACTATTATAAGTATTCAACCTCTGAGACTTTTCTTGTCCTCCCAGAAGTTTATAATGAGGAGTCTACCCAAGGAGCTTGCATCCTTTCTTAAGTCATCTTGACAGAATACCAATGGAGTATGCAGGTTGCCCATTGTTTCTTACTATCTTCATGAGATCAGTCTATTTCCAAATGTATTTATATATTACTTAGATGACATTCTTTATATTGAATCTTTTATATAATTTTCCTGTTGTGAAACTCAAGAAGAAAAGTCTATCTAAAGCTCTCTTATTTCACAGATTGAAATTGAAGCTACATCAGTTTGTAAGACAGTAGTTACAACTAACCAATAGCCCCACTCTTTTAAGATAAAAGTTCCACCACCTATTTGGAGAATTCAGACAATAAGATAAAAAGATAAATAACAGGATCTGGTTTGCATGAAAAGTAACTAATTGAAGATTGCTGGAAAGAGTGGGGAGAATAGGGGGGCAGCTGGGTGGTGCAGTGGATAGAGCCCCAGACCTGGATTCAGGAGGACCTAAGTTCAAATCTGGCCTCAGACACTTAATACTTACAAGCTGTGTGACCCTGGGCAAGTCACTTAACCCTAATTGCCTAAAAAAAAAAAAAAAGAGCGGGGAGAAGAGAAGTTAGAAGGGATCTCCAGTCAGTTTAGGGACTTCATCTGAGACCTTTAGCAAGTGTCCCAAGGAGGAGGCCATGGTAACCATACTTACACAATTCACACATTGGTGGAAGGCAGCTGAAAATTAGGAGCATGGGCTAAGAGTGACAGATCTGATTTTAATTTCACTAACCATGGTGTGTCTATGTATTCCTTTATGACTGAGGTGAAGGCTGGTCCTTTAGTATACTAAAGATTACAAATAATTATAAAATATAAATTATTATAGAATATATAATAAATTATTATGAAAGAGGTTATGGAAAATATATTATAAATTATTATGAAAAAGATTTGCCAAGGAATAACATAAAAAACAAAACCAGGAATATACCTTTTAAGTATCTCAAACTACACACTTTTAATGGAAATGACCATTTTCTTTTGGGATATTTGGTTGAACCTTTTACTTTTTGTGAATGAGTATGTAGCAAAATATTGGCTATATCATATTAAACAAAAGTAAACTGATTATATTTATCCAAGAATAAATCTGCACTCTTACTGCTCCAGGTAAGAGAGATCTGATTTAAGGCACTTCTTGTTTACTGAACAGAGTCCTAGACGTAGAGTCAAGAAAAACTAGGTCTAAACTGGTCTGGGTCACTTATTCCATTAGAAGCTGCTGAACTTTTCTAAGTGTTTAATTTCCTCATCTGTATAACACTCGAATCACAAGGGTGTTGATAGGAAAAAATGGTATAAAGTATGTGAAATGCTTTGTAAAATGTGAGCCACCAATATAGTCATATTTATCAATTTTCCTTGGGTTTATGAAAGGGAAAATGTTCATACATTATTGTTAAATATTGAAAATTATATTTTTCAATACTGATTATTGGTAAATAATGGAAATTAACATCATCACCTTTTTAATAAGAAATAGGTTCTGTTTGCTTGTTTTTTTCTTTGCAGTAAGAATCTTGGCAGCACAGACATATGGCTATAAAACCAAAGCTCTTTTTTTTTCTTCTTTCAATAAGTGCCTGCTTCACTGAGGTCAATTAAAGGCAGGATTTATGTTGACATCCAGCCACTCGGGTTTAAATGATGGCAATACAACACATTTTCTAAATGAAAAAAGACATGCTTAGAGAATGGAAGCTCTTGTAGTAAAAAAGTCAAAGTTGAAACCAGTCCTGTCCATCAAGCATTTGTGAAGGACTCCACTAGGCACTGGAGTATAAGAAGAAAAAGAGGTAAAAAAAGTTCCTTCATATAAGAAGCTTACAGACTATGTGAGAGGAATTAGAGAGTAGGAATTGTATGAAGACAGAAAAAAAAATGTTATCTCTACTGAGGACCAGAAAGAGAATGATATTTTTTTATTATATGATAGACTACTTTTAAAAATCTCTTTTCTGCATGCCACATGTTCCCTCTTTATTAATAACATGTAGATATACTAGCAGGTTCCAAATAAACTGATCTTTTTTTTTTTCAAAAACTTTTTTCTACTCTTAATTAAGCATATGCCCATTAGGAGTCTGAAATGCAAAGAAAGAAATATAAAAAGAAGGTGCCCACAAAATGGAAGTTGTCACAGGTTTGTCAGATGTGAATTTTGCCTCCTAAATTAAGCAAAAAAATTATATGATCGTATTCTAAAAGAAGCTCAAGAATAAAAGGGTAACTAAAGAAAGGTGGTTCTGTTTATCATTGTCCTCCGGTGCAGAGTCTCTCACTCTGGGGATAGCTTGCTCCCTACAGATTAAGCTTGTGTTTTCTGCTTCTACTAGAATGTGAACTCGGGGCTGTTTATTCTTGGCACAGTGCTTTGCAGACTGTGAGTATTTAATACTTTTATCTTTTATCCATCCATATATTCATAAATCAAGTAACACTGGTCACATTCATTTTTCATCAAATTTACCATTTAGACTGTGATAATTCATGGGCCTTGGTGCATGCCAAGAGAAGCAAAAATGTAATTATATTGTAGAAAATGTACTGGATGTAGATTTAGGAGATTTTTTTTTCTCTAATTCTGTCTCTAAGATATATTATATGTACATGAATGAGTTAATATTTCAGTTCCTTTTTTTCATCCACAAAAAGGGGGCTTAATATACCTGTACCAACATTTCAAAAGTTCTTTGTGTGAAAAGTGCTTGTAAGACGACAGCTAGGTGCCCTCTTACTGCTAGAGTGCAGTGGATAAAGCACTGGCCCTGGATCCAGGAGGACCCGAGTTCAAATCCAGCCTCAAACACTTGACACTTACTAGCTATGTTACTCCAGCCATGTCACTTAGCCCTCATTGCCCCACCAAGAAAAAAAAAAGTGTTTGTAAACTTTCGAATTCTATAGAAATGGTCACTGTTTTTATTGTTATAAAGACTATTAGTAACTTAATAGTATTTTCTTGTGAATTATGACACCCAGTTGTTTCTGACTCTTTGAAATAAGGACAAACAAATCCTGGAATATGAATTTGTTCCTTTAAAATAACAGTAAAAAAACAAAACAAAACAAACAAACAAAAAATAAACAGAAAAAACACAACTCATAACATCTTCCCCTACACTAACTGCATTTGTTGAGACTTGGTTCTTTATTACTCTAGGCACATACTCAACTACATGAAGTTTTATTAACTGAAATCAAATCTTTGAACAGTTCTTAGGAGCACACCACAGAGTACAATGGTCAGTATAAACAAAACCTCCAGTAATATAGATTGGACATTGGGTATCAAGACCTGGATACCCCAGGTAGAAAAACAAAAGTGTACCTCAGGCACTTCGAGATGCAGTATGCTCCACTATAATTATCACAAAGTACAGAGTCTTTCAACAAGGACTCCTAAATAGGAACTACTTTTTGCAGCAAAGTCAAGAACTTACAACTTCTGTGATAGAGACAACAGCCCTTCAGAATCCCAACCTCATTTATTCTAATGCTTCAGTTCCTTTACTCTGGAATGTC
The DNA here is from genome assembly GCF_019393635.1 of Dromiciops gliroides. Taxonomy (NCBI): domain Eukaryota; kingdom Metazoa; phylum Chordata; class Mammalia; order Microbiotheria; family Microbiotheriidae; genus Dromiciops; species Dromiciops gliroides. The sequence continues at coordinate 61,246,458 of NC_057863.1, forward strand.
ATTATTAATATCCTTGTCAGTGCTATTCCCTGTCCTAAAATGAGAAAACTAAAAGACATAGAAAGTTCAGATCTCTTTTAAGGAAAACCTTTGTCTTTTCCACAATTCTCTGTTTAAATTGTGTTTAACTATTGGTCAAACAGGCAGTGAGATGGAAAGAGAACTGGATTTGAAAGACAGGTACAAATCCTTTCACTGTAGCTTACCACTTGTGTGACCTTGGGCCAGGGTCTTCCCTTCACTGTAAAATGTGGGGGTTGAATCACATGATTTCTTATGTTTCATGCACCTTGATATTCTTTGCTGGATTGACCAAGGCTACCAAATCAGATCTATCAGTGTTGATTTTAAAGTGTCATTTTAAAAGTATTAGGAGATCAAGAATCTTCCACATTAAGAGTTTATAGGAAATAAAGTAGAAGCCTCATAGGGGTCAAATGCCTTGAGATCAAATGAAATAGGAAGGCCAGATCACCATGGATGGCCTCATCTCACTGTTCCTGGCCTCCAAGCAGACTGTGATCTGGGGAACAGTTAAGAGGTACGAGAGAATGAACAAGCCCAAGTTGTTTCGATCTCACCTCCTTCAAAAGCCCATTGAGCTGTTTTCTGCGCTTTCCATGAGCCAGAAAATCAAGTTCATTCATCCCTAAAGTGTGAGTCACAACAGCAAAGAGCAATACATTCTTTTAGGAGGAAAAATCCCAGGTTATTAAAATGTGTTGAACTGCTTCTCCTGTGTGACAAGGCATACTATTAAAGGGGAAAACAACTGAATTCATGACAGGAAATAATATGGTTCTCGTACTGAGCATCCTTTGTTTCTGTAAATATGATTCCTTGAAATGAATGATTACTTTGATATGAAGAAGAGGCTTGTCAACAACTCTCAACAAGATAACACTTTATGGAAAATCTGAAATTTTTTTTGAACTAACTCCTGCCTGTCAGCATGGCAAAAGTTAAATCTTTTCATGGATGGTTAGCAATCAAGTCCCAGCTACTGTAATAGTTACATACAGTTTTTACTAGGCTGCTAGGTGTTCTATTCATTGTGCCACAATGACATCATGAAGACCTGAGTTCAAATTTAGCCTCAGATACCTATTAACTAGATAATCCTGGACAGGTCATTTAACTTCTGTCTGTCTTCATTTCCTCATCTACAAATGAAGAGAATAATAGCACCTACCTCCCAAGGTTGTTATGAGAATAACAAGTGCTTTGCAAACTTTAAAATGATATGTAAATGCTAGTTATTATTATCAGCATCATCATTATTGTTATTATTTCTTCAAAGAAAAACATAACTTCTAGATTCCACATTCTGGCAGTCCTATCCACAGCCAAATAGAAATATATCTCAGCAAGTGGCCACCCAGCCATTTGAGTACTTGTGTGTGTGTGTGTGTGTGTGTGTGTGGTAATTGGGCTTAAGTGACTTGCCCAGGGTCACACAACTAGTATGTGTTAAGTGTCTGAGGCCGGATGTGAACTCAGATCCTCCTGACTCCAGGGCTGGTGCTCTATCCACTACACCATCTAGCTTCCCCACTTGAATACATTCAATTGAAGGAAATGAGCTATCTCCTGAGAGACCTTGTTCCCCTTTCACATAGGCCTTATTTTGGGGGAAGATTTCCTTATATTGAACTGGAATATACCCATTCTTCCTACTTTTTTCCTTGAGGCCAAGCTGAATAAATCTAATGTCTCTTTTAATGACAGCAAATTCCTCTCCAAACATTTCAAGACACTTATTAACCATTACCCATTAGATCTGTCTTCCCCAAGATGAACACATCCACTCCTTGGAACTACTTAATCTTGCAGTGTGTCATGAGGCAAATGCTTATTGATCATATGTAAATATAAGTGATAATTAGTGTGAAGAAATCAATAGACTTTTTTATTAGTTTATTAAAGCTCCATGTTATATGATACATGGTACTGAGTACTCTGGTGATTAAAAAAAAAGTTGAACCATTCCTTGCCCCTAAAGGTGCTCCATTAATCATTCTTGTTATAAAAAGGGACACCTCAAGAGACAGCTAGGCAGGACAAAACAAAACAAAACAAACAAAAACATACGCAAAAATCTCTTTAATGAAATCTCCTATAGAAATGAGAAGTTAAAGTTTTTCCCTGGGACACAGTCAAGTAGGTGTCAAAGTGAGGATGCGAAACCAAGTATTTCTAATGAGGACTGGATCTCTACCTAAACCAGCACACTGGTTCTATTAGAAAATTGAACACACATAAACACACAAATATCACACACACACACACACACACACAAACACACACATCATTTATTCCTCATTGTGACCTGGGATGGCGTAGCATTCTACCTCTATTTTCCACTGGCAAATTCAATTCTTATGGCTCATGTACATTACAGTAACTATTTTGGAGTACAAACAAGAAATGGCACTGAGCTTTTGACAGACTAGCAGAGAAAGCCTTTTTTTAAAAAAAATGTGATATGACAGTGGACAGGGAACCATGTTATCTCTTGTGTTTTTCAATGACAGTATTGGCAGATTTGCTATCTGTCCGTCCACATGATGGTTATAGGTGAAAAAACTGCTGAGTGACAGTTTACAATTTGTATCTGATTTTCTTCATGATGTGTTCCAGATTCTATCCATCTTCATGTCCATGGTCAGAACTGGTAATATCTCTCACTGTTTATGGAAGACAGTTCTTACCATTACCCATTAGGCCTGTCTTCCCCATGATGAGCACATCTACTCCTTGGAACTACTTATGTCAAAGTGATGTCAAGAGGACAGAGTTGTCATCTCATCTCACCTCATCTCTCAGAACAAACCACTCTTTAAAAATGGACAAGAGGCCAGACTGATGCCAGACTGATGTATATTGCATTAATAGGTTTCTTTCCATATGTGTCACTGACAAAGGGTTTTTTTAGTGAATACTAAAATTTTTTAATACAAAAACAGTTTTTCTTTGTATTTTTGCATTTTAATTTTTATTAAGCACATATATCTGCATATATACATATATGTGTGGGTATATATGTATATATGTGTATATATACATGTACATATATACCTATATACACATACTAACCCTTCATATATACATATGAAGGAAGGAAGGAATACTTTCTACTACCTTGGACAGGTCTCTTTAACTTGCATCCAGTAGGAGAGCCATAATCCTTTATTTATACAGTCAGCTTGTTACCATGGAGATTACTCTGTTACCAAATCAATATTTTGATTTTCTTGACATTTAAATAGGAAGGAAAGTAGGGCTAAGATTTTAAAAACTCATTTAATAGCTTTCATAAGGTTTATAAGCAGAAATATTGTGGAAAAAAGTATACTGAAGTCACCCCTTTTAGTCAACCCCTGGTTATCTGAACTAATAGGTAGAAATGGAAGAAGATTATAAATGGAACAGAGAAACAGATTACCTAAGGGATATGAATTTTTTGGGAGGAGGGTTATTTTATTCAGAGACAGTGATATAAAGTCACAATATCCACAAACACACATACCCAAGCACTTATTTCTACAATTTCTCAACCAACAGGGAAGATTCCTGCATCTCTGGCCTAATACTAGTTAAAATCCAAACTGATGATATCAGATTCAGTAGCCATGCTCAATCACATACTCCATTCTGTCCATTCATCCTTTGCAACTTCAGCCCTTAGCACTTGGCCTGAACATAGTAGGTATTTAATCAATGAGTGTTGAATTTAGCTAAATTGACATGACCTAGAAGTCAACTCTACAAATTGCAGAAATAGGTCATTTTCTTTTTATGGACCATTGATGCCTTACCTCTTCTAGCTAAAAACAATGAAAATCAAGTAAAAATTAAAAAGAATGCCTCCTCTGAGACAATGAAAAGCAAATCTTTATCAACCTAGAGCTGCTCCTGATCAAGAAGTCAGCTTGCCTCTAATTCACTGACAGTAAATGTCCTCTAGCTACATTTTATAAGACCTATTGAAAATGGGATTCCTGCTATGCAGCAGTATTTAGTAACCCTTGCTGTTTACCAAGTTCTCCTTTGAATCTGATTAAAGGTTTGTTTGTTTTGTTTTTTTTCCTGCTATGACAAATTCATTTCTCTAATTTGCTCTCAGGGAGAATAGAGATGATACAACCATTATTGGCCAGTCATTTTGAACCTTTGAATTTGGGAAGTAAAGGTGATCTTGATAGATATGCATTATATGCTCTTATTACCCACGTTCTTCAGGAAGCTGCATGGCTAAAACATCACAGACAGAACATATTCAGTCTGATATTTAAGACTATTGTTAAACTATCCCCTAGGTCAATAATTGTAATTCTTTATATTATAATTTGATAGACTTGAATATAGACTTCCATAAAAATGTTAAACTCCTTTAGATTTTAAACTCCTTTAGATTTTCATTTTATTTTGTTGTCGTCTAGTCATTTCTGTCATGTCTGACTCTTTGTGAGTTATTTGATGTTTTTCTGGCAAAGATAGTGCAGTGGTTTGCCATTTTCTTCTCCAGTTCATTTTACAGATGAGGAAACAGGCAAAAGTGTCAAGTGACTTGCTCAGAGTCACACAGCTAGTAAATATCTGAGGAGGACCTTAGTTCAAATCTGGCCTCAGACACTTGACACTTACTAGCTGTGTGACCCTGGGCAAGTCACTTAACCCCAATTGCCTCACTAAAAACAAAACAAAACAAAAACAAAACAAAACAAAAAAAACACCATGAGAAGAGTTGTCAAAAAGACAATGAATCCATGTCTCGCTTTTCCTCCCCTTCATTAGGGCTCTCTCCCTTTGCACATTCTCTTGTATTTACTTAATGATGTAAATTCTGTGCTCCCTGCCACCATGGAATGGCTATTCCTTGAAAGTAGGGGCTGTTTTGCTTTTGTCATTGTAGCCCCCACCTAGTACAGTCCCTGGCACAAGGTAGCGATGGAACAAATAGTGTATAGATTTGAACTTAGCACCACCCTCAGACTAGTGACCCAAATCAGTGACCTCATTTTTGCATGACATTTTACTAAGCTTTTGAAAAAATCTAGTTTGCTAGGCCATGACAATAGGAAGTAGCAAGTGAAAAGTGGGTGTGGGTGTGAGGGTTGCTATTATCAGCAGGCAGAGAGACAATAAATACAGCAGAAAAAAGCACTGAGCCCAAAAGCAGAGGATTTGGGTTCAAATCTCAGTTCTGCTATTTAATACGAGTGATCTTAGGGGAATTGTTTAACCACTCTGTGCCTCAGTTTCCTGATCAATAAAATGAAAGATGACCTTTAGAGTTAGTTCTAAACATGATCCAATGGTCCTCAGTGAATGAAGGGCACTAGCCTGCTTATGTGGGAGGATAAAGGGGAGAAATAGGAAAAGAGGAACAAGAACTAACAAAAGCACACCTAAATGTAGCCATATAATAGGGGGTGTGGGGTGTGGATAGCTTTATTTAACCTTAGGGCCTGATCTTACCAAATGGAAAGAAAAATAATGTTAATCTAAAGGATGACTGATTCTGCAAGATAAAGTTGCTATTTGTGATGGAATGCAATTATGGTATAAGAGATGATGAGCTCAATGATCATAGAAAGACATAGAAAGACTTGCATGAAATAATGGAATGAAATGTGCAGAACCAAGATGACATTGTATACTACCACACCAATAGTATTTGAAGAATGACATCAAAAGAATAAAGCAAATTGACTATTATAAATATCCAAATGAACTATAAAGGACATATGAAGAAAGATGTTATCTGCTTCCAGAGAAAGAACTGAAGAATAGATGTACAAATAAATTTTACATTACACACACACACACACACACACATATATATACACATACATAGTGTGTCTCTGTGTGTAGATAGATAGAAAAACAGATAGATAGATAGATAGACAGATAGACAGACCTATCTATGTCTATTGGTAGCCATCTCTAGGGGGGAGGGAAGAAAAAAAGGAAAAAAAAATAAATGAAAAAATTATTATGTATTTGAAAAGAACAGCAAGTTGTACATAATAGATTTGCAATTTCATGTGCATTTTTAAAAATTATACTATGTTATGGGGCAGCTAGGTGGCTCAGTGGTAAAGCACCAGTCCTGGATTCAGGAGGACCTGAGTTAAAATCCGGCCTCAGACACTTGACACTAGCTTTGTGACCCTGGGCAAGTCACCAACCTTCATTGTCCCGCCCCCCAAAAGTTATACTATGTTATGGAAATGCTTTTTTATTTCACAAATTAATAATAAAATAAATAAATGTGAAAAAAGAGAAGGTTGTTATTGACAGTATGGTCTGCAAAAGAGAGAAAGGAAAGTAGAAATATATCCTTCTCAAATGCATATATACATACATAGGTAACAATACACACATGTGCTCCTTAGGGCCTTAAAAAGGCAATCTTGCCCATCTGAAAAATTAATCTAAATAGAACTCAACACTGATTCCTCATCATTAATAAATAATAAATTAATTAATTAATAAATTCCTCAACACTGATGTTTATCCAACAAGACCTAACAATCTAATTTAAGTCATTGTTTTTCAAGGAGCAGCATGCAATTCGTGCATGATTATGGGACCATGAAGCCTAATTACATCTGGAATATCGTGTGCAGTTGAGGGATGCAGATGTCCATTAATATGCTGACCTCAGTGTTTTTTCCTGAAATAAATAGCTAAAACAGTAACACTCTGACTTACCTTCAGTCCTCTCTGGGAGTCTGACGCTTTTACCAGTTGCTGTGGCATTGACCGTCTCTGATGAAGTGCTCAGTTTTGTACTGGGGTCCCGCTTTGGCTTGGGTGGAGGCTGTCTCCGAGAGCCACAGCTGCTGTCATCATCCGTGCCACCCACTGAATGAAGGGACTGGGATCTCACGGAAAAGCCACTCGAGCAAGGATGAGGAAGTCTGTCCTGAGGAGCAGGCATGGTCATAAATCCCATTCGGAAATGTTTGCCCACATAACTTCCTTCGTGCCCTCGCCCAACTTCTCCACCTATGCTGTAACAGAAAGGAGGGAGGGAGGAAAAGTCTGTAAAAATCCCATGTGTAAATTGTCCAGACAAGTCACTGATGTGTATTAGGTGATTTGTGAAAATTTGAGCATGAACACATTGTGAATGATTTGACACTTGAAATTAGGGTTAGAAATGGAATTAGAGTTCAAATTGGGGTTTTGGTTTCTCAAACTTCCCCCCCACACACACCCCGCTCTTCTTTAATCTATCTGATTACTTTGCTATTTTAAGGATTTGTCATTTCTTCCCTCTACTAATACAAATGATGATTTTTATGAAAGTTTTTGAGAGTTGCTATGGGTAATTGATGACCTGGTGAAAATCCTCTGAATTTAGTCAATTTTGTCACTCCCCGAGTCATATCTGAAAACTTTGTTAGTCATTCCATTTGCTAGTCATTCTATAGCTTTTGAAAATCCTGGGGCACATCTTTACCATAATAAAAAGTTAAGTAATTAATCGAGGTGGTTTTTTTTTTAGTTTCTCTAACTCTGAAATAAGGAAAGTTCCATTCAGTCTCATTAAGTCTAGAAGTGAATGTAGAGTATGTCAGCAAAGTTCAGATACTAGTGAGTCTCAGATAGTTGGGAAGATTTTGAGAACAATTTCTACCTACTTAGTATCTATCATAGGATGTTAGATCTGGGTATGGAAAGGATGTTAGAAGTCAATGACTTGGGGGCTGCTAGGTGGTGCAGTGGATAAAGCACCAGCCCTGGATTCAGGAGGACCTGAGTTCAAATCTGACCTCAGACATTTGACACTTACTAGCTGTGTGACCCTGGGCAAGTCACATAACCCCAATTGCCCTGCCCCCCCCCCAAAAAAAAAGAAATCAATGACTTCATGGATGGAATCTGAAGGCAGATTGTAGCATACTTTTTTTTAAACTTAATTTTTCTTATTTTTTCTCTGTTTTCTTTTGCAACATGAATAATATGGAAATATATTTTGCATGGCTTCACATGTATAACCTTTGTCAAATTTCTTGCCTCCTCAATGAGGGAAGAAGGGAGGAAAGGTGGGAAAGTATTTGAAACTCAAAAATGCAAAAAAAAAATTAAGGTAAAATATTTTACATGTAATTAGAAAAATATTTTTCAAAAATTGAATTAAATTCCATCCTTTTAAAGATGAGAAAATTTAAAATCAGAAACATTTACCATTTGCTCAAGGTTATATAGGTGTTATCTTTTGTTTAAGGATAAAATAGATTAAATTCAAAATCTAATCCCCTGGTTTCCTGAAGGATGATGAAATTTTCACCTATGACAACTCTTGAAGACGAGATAAAAGATAAGATAGAGGCACCATGATAAAATGGAAAGAGTCAAATGACCTAGGTTCATATACCATCTCCTCCACTCATTACTTATGTTTTATTGAACAAGGCATTTCATTTTTCTAGACCAGAGAATTCAAACACATCGCCACAGACTGCACACAGACTCAAACCAGATTAAAATGCAAATTGGGAAATATTTAACAAGATATTAAGAATATGATAAAATACTGATAACATTACACTTTAAAATTAAGTCAATGTGCTGCCAGAAATGAATCTTTACATACAGTTTAGTGGCTCCTGTGTCCATTTGAGTTGGACAACATTGCTCCAGACCATAATGTCTTTTTCTATAAACTGAGGGGGTTAGAATAGATGGCCTCCTAATTACTTTCTAACTCTACATCTATGACATTAGGAAAATTTTATTTCACAGATCCTTAAAGAAAGTAAAGAAAACCAGAAACATGTCCAAGCTATATTGGGATACTCCCTTCTTCAAGGTTATTTTAAAATATCCTGGTGATGTATAAGCAGCAACTCAAGGGAGAATTTAAGTGTTCCATAGGGTGAAGCCTATAGTAAGCTTCCCTATCCTCTTTCCCATTCAATAGCATTGTCAAGAGACAATGTAGGGGAAGGTTGTTGTTGTTGTTGTTGTTTTCCTTCCCTAATGAATCTGAAGCAAAAACAAATTTTGACAAATCACCATTTAGTATTTAATGATGTGGTGAATCAGTCTCTGAAACTCTCTCTTAGGTGATAATAGAGTAACCTTCAACTCTCTCTTAGCCTTTGCTGATTAGGAAATGGCAGCTTGAGGTCATTTGTTCAGCTTGGGGATACCATCAGTATTCTAGTTAAACAATGAAGACACCAATGATTACCTTGTTGGCAAAGCAAAAAAAATGGTGAAGTAGGTAGGTGAAATTCTTTACCTTATGGGTTCACAAGATCATAGATTAAGCGCTGAAAGGAAATACTGAGACCCTGTAGTCCAAAGAGCTCATTTTATACACAAGGAAGTTGAGGTCCATAGAGTTTGAGCACCTGAAACCAGGGTCAAATAGGTAGATGCAAGATTAAGGTCTTCTGACACATAAACCATTCTTTCCACTATGTCACATATCACTTTTGTGCATCTCTCAGTGCCTGGATACCATCTCATGTCCTTCCTTTTTCCTGTTCAGTGTCCCATAATATGCCTAATATTATCTATATGTTGTTCTTTTTTTTCTCAAATTATCCTTTGCTATTTAATCCTGTAAATTAATCTGAGCAAAGGTGTTAATAACTGACAATTTGTGTTATCCTTCCCTGATAATCTAGTTAATTTTTTGGGGGGCCTGTGATGCTTCTATCCAAATAAGTGAGCAAAGTAGGAAATGATAACAAAAGATAATTGGTGGAAATGTTAGACATGGAAATATTTGGCATCCCTTAAATTACTCTGAATAAATGTTAATCTCTGACAACTACTATATATTTTCTACTAGAATAAGAAAATGATATAGTAATATTTGTAATACTTAATTCACAAGGTCAAATTGCATAACATCAAATCTAGACCCTTAACCCAATAATTCTGTCAATGCCCAGAGAGGTTACAAAATTTCCCAAAGTCATACATCTAGCTAGTGACTAACCAGACACTAGAGCATAAGGCACTGAACCAAGAGTTAGGAGACTTGGGTTCTTACCCTAGCTTCTTCTTTTGTGACCTTGGGCAGGTCATCTCCCCTAGCTCTAGTTCTCTTATTTGCAAAATGAAGGGTTAGGTTTAGCTAATCTCTAAGGTCTCTTCCAGAAATTATATTTTATGATCTACTTTACATTTCAAAGCCATTATTTGAAGTGTTTCCCTTAGCCACAAGAATTCTTTCCATACAGGAAGAAGTAGCAGGGGTATACTGAATCTGAATGAATTACAGATGTTCACAAAAACAGAATAGAAACAAAAATATCCTAAGCAGTATTTTTATTGTAGTTATTCTGGAAGTGAGGAAGAGAAACAAAAGGGATACACTGGCCTATACTTGTAACTATATCAGATTTTTTTCCATGCTTTTTTTTCTTTCTTTTTTTCTGTATTTTCTTATTGTGTGGTAAGGGGGGTATTCTGATAACTATATTAAGTGTTTACAAATATATCAAGACTTCTGATAGCCCTTTCAGGTACATGAAGACAGGAAGTTGAATTCTAAGGTCTTAGTTGGCAATTTAAAGGGAAGTTGTTGAAAGGAAGGGCAGATATATGGGGCAGTGGATAGAGTGCTGGGCCTGGAGTCAAGAAGACTCATCTTCCTGAGTTCAATTCTAGCCTTAGACACTTTGGGGGGCAAGTCTCTTGACCCTGTTTGCCTCAGTTTTCTCACCTATAAAATGAATTGGAGAAGGAAATTACAAACCACTCCAGTATCTTTGGCAAGAAAACCCAAAATGTAACCATGAAGAGTCAGACCTGACTGAAAGTTGACAAGAGGAAGAAAACAGGTAAAAGAAATAATAAATAAATCACATTTATATAGTATCTAATCTTTAAAGCTTTATTTTACTCACACAAATTTTGTGAGCTAGATATTGCAAAAATAACCTTCCCCATTATATAAATAAGGAAACAGGCTCAGAAAGGTTAGGTATTTTACTCAAGATCACAGAACTGGCAAGCACGAAGACTGGGACTTGAAAGCCAGGTTCATCCTAAATGTAAGTGTAACATTCTCTCCATTCTACCATACCCTAGTATAGTAAAACTCAAGACATTTTTGAAAATAGCTATAACCATGGACTCTTTATCAAGAGGAATGTCTATGCCAGGGTTCAAATCCTGTCTCACATACTTAGGTAAGAAAAGTCATTTTAATTCTCTAAGCTTCTTGCTCTTCCATAAAATGGGATGACTTTCCAGTTAGGAGAACTATAGTTAACAATGGAAACAAAGAGCTCCACGAACCTTTATTATATATTATTCACTTTACCAATACACTAAGTCTGCATACCTGTGTGTGTTTGTATATATGTATATATGTATATGTATGTGTATACATATATTTATATACATTGAAAATATATGTATATGTTTGTATATGTATACACACATATATGCCCTGACAAACTTTCTAGCCATTAACTATCTTTCAATTATAATTACAAAGAGTTAAGATAGTGTTGAGGGGAAGAAGGTAATATAACTATTTTTCTGTTCTCTAAGTGGCAAAGTTAGTAAAACCTCACGTGTCTCATTCACATATTCTTGGAATATGGAACTGATAGTCCCATTGTATTCCTCCTTGTTCAGATTACAATGAGAGTATACCACTCAGTTCTGAGCATCTTATTTAAGAAGAAAGTTGTTAATTTGGAAAATGTCTGTACAAAAATTGCAACCAGGATAACAAGTGAGGATTTGTTGAATTAACAGAGGATATCCAGCCTGGAAAGAAAATTCAGAGAATTCAATAGTCATCTTTGTATATTTGAAGCTCAGTCATGGGAAAGGAGAATTAAACTTATTCAAGTTGGATCCACAAGACAGAAACCAGTAACAATGGAGAGAAGTAGCAAATAAGAAAAAAAAAAAAGGTTTGACGTAAAAAACAAAAACAAAAACCTTCCTGTCAATTTGGAACTATTCAGTTGTATGAACTGATGCAAAGTGAAGTGAACAAAACCAGGAAAACATTGAACACAGCAACAATATTATATGATGAACAATTGTAAATGAACTAGCTATTCTAATCAATACAATGGTCCAAGACAAAAGACATAATAAAAAATGATATCTACCTCCAGAAAAAGAATTGACATTTAATGCAGTCTGAATGAAGATTAAAACATAATTTTAACTTCCTCTATTTTTCTTATGCTTTTTTTTGCAACATGGCCAATATGAAAGTACATTTTACATGATTTCAAATGTATAATCTATATCATATTTCTTGCTTTTACAATGAGAAGGGGAGGGGGAAGAAGGAAGGATAATTCGGAACTTTTTAAAATGAACGTTAAAAAAAGATAAAATTTTCTTTTTTAATTCACCTCTTACCAGAACTGAAGAAGCCCCACCCTAACAAGTAAGTAGTAAACAAACTGTATGATTTTGTCATGATTTGAACTTTCCCATGATTATTAAGTGGAAATTTCTAAATACATGCCTGTGGTGTATATTTGCATTCTCTAAGAGGAAGAAAAAGTTGCTCTAAAAGTTTAATAAGCAACCCTTACATAAAAAAGAGGAAACATGCTTCTCACCATGACTGAATAGTTCTCAGTTTAATAAATCATAAGAATGGAGTTGTGGGATTACAGCAGTAAATCTTGAGCCTGTTATCCTCCACACAGTTCTCAGTGATTTTCCTGAAGGTAGAGTTGACCATGTTACTATCCTCTCAATATTACCTCAATACCTCTTGGATCAAATACAACTCCCATTCTCTGGCACTGAAAACTCTTCACAATATGACCCCAAGCTACCATTACAGCCTGTTACACTTGTTAAACCCAGTACCTGACATAAAGTGGGAGACAAAAGTTTACTGACTAATTATCTGACTGACTTCATGCACTCTACAATCTAGCCATTCCTCATTCATAGCACTATTTCTCTCATCTCCAAGACTTTACATTGGTTGCTCAACACCCCGCACCCCCCACCCCTGCCCCTGCCCCTGCTCCACACATACTTGAAATGCACTGCCTCCTCACATGAGGTTCTTGGAATCTCTGTTCGGTAAAAAGATAAAGTCAGATGCCAACTTTTATGTGAAACCTTTTTCTGTTTCAAATTTCTAATGCTTTTCAAAAAAAAAATTATCCTATATATTACCTCGTATGTATTGTGTACATATTTACCTACATTTCTGTTGTCTCACCCAGCTTGATGGGAAACTAAGGTATGATTTATTTCATTTTTGTCTTTGTGTCATTTGTCATTTGTGTCTTTGTGCCTGGCACATAGTAACTGTGCCAATAAATGCTTGTTTACTTGCTTATTGTCATGGACAAAGCTGTTAAGTGAAACTGAGCTTTACATAAGAAATATAGAAATTAAATTGTGTATACACACACACACACACACACACACACATATATATATATATATATATATATATATATATGAACTTCCAGTACAGCATGGATATTTGAATTTATTAGACACACAGTGATATAAAAAGTACACATGAACATTGTAGAGATTTAGAATGTTTCCCATTCTAGACACACTAGATGGATTTAAATCTTTCTTTAGCTTCCTTTTTTAGCTAGTTTTTCTATCACTGAATAAATATTGTGGGATAAGAATAAAATGAAGCAAGCTTTGGCAATTCATTTTTATGCCTCTTTCAAACTATTTCTATGCTTTGTAATAGGTTCAATATTCCAGTAGGAACAATAAGGGAAGATGATTTTTTCTTTCGATTAAGCAGTTATGATAATTACATGATTATTACAGCAGTAAACGAACTCCAAAGAAAACAAGCAATAGATGAGGAACTCAGATTGCTCAATATAATTTCAAAGATAGCATACTAATCAATGAAATCAAAGCCAATACCTTCACCACTTGTTCATTTTTTAAATCTGATCACATTCTTAATCATCAACTTTATCTCTCTAAGAAAATTTAAAACAGTAGTATGATACAAATACTATAGTATTTAATATCATATCAAGAAGGGAAAGGGTAGTTAGGTGGTGCAGTGGATAGGACCCTGGAGTCAGGAGGACCTGAGTTCAAATCTGGCCTCAGACACTTAACACTTACTAGCTGTGTGACCCTGGGTAAGTCACTTAACCCCAATTGCCTCACAAAAAAAAAAAAAAAAAGAAGGGAACATGAAAAACCTCATACAATATAAAGCCTTCTGAAATAATAGCTAAAAGCTGAGGGAAGAATTCAGTTAACACATTAGACCTTATAGAATACAACCTGATCATTAGGAAAGGGGCGGAATGTAAGAACATTGACAGATAGAGCTTAAATATAAATTGACTCCCCCAAAAAGCCATCAGGAAGGCTCATAAATAAATAATCTAAAATTAATAGAAAAACTGGAAAAGATCACAAAACAATGCACAAATATTATGCTGTGATAAAAACTTGCCTGAAAATGCTCACTGAGGAAAGAAAATAAAAGCTAAATTTTATTCCCAGAAATAATGGAATAGAAATAAATTCTAGGTCATTTGAAAAGATAACTAACCAAATATTCCAATGGATCTATTCTCAAAAATGAGGTATTCCTTCCAGGAATGTAGATTGTTAACTCAGTGATGCCTTTGTGTAGCTCTTATAAATTTGCTGTAGAGGGCCAAATGTAAAGTTCGTCCTGTACTCTCATTATCACATTGGATATACAAAGGGTATGTGGGATGTACAACATTTATCCTTTAATCTTGAACATTAAAAGGGTAAGTATGAAATTTAAGAATAAAAGTAGAGTGGAAACCAGAACTCATACATTAGAAATTCTGAAAAAGGACACAAAAACATACTGTATGAAAATTTGCTGAGACAAAGGCCACAGAAATGGCCAGAAATAACAACACTTGAGTCTACTATAAGTCAAAGTGACAGACCCTGAAGATGTGATGTACAGAAATATTTTCAGAATTTTATTTTCCCAGGAGAAAACAATGATAAAGTGAAAATACTTAATAGCATCTTATAAAACCTAGTAAAAAAACATTCTAATAGTATAAAAAAGACAAATTACTGATTGATAAAATCCATACTTTACCAACAAAGAGAAATCTCAAACATAATTTATCAAGGAGTGTAAAGTTTAAGATTTAGAATTTCAAGGTCAATAAACAATTACTATAATTAATGAACTGAATGGCTATTAGATACCAATCAAAGCCTATTCAAATAGCCAAGGATTATTAGTGACCTATAACTTAGAACATATTCCAATTGTTAGATTCTGAATACATGGTTCCCTTTTGAAACCTGATCTTTGTCGTAACCAGAATAGCATATCTTGGAAAGCTGAACCAGCCCATTCATCAAAGAAAAATTGTGGACATTATTTTAGAAAATGTGAATATTAGACATATGCAGCTAGGTGTTGCAGTACATGGAGTGCTAGGCCTGAAGTCAGGAAGACTCATCTTCTTGAGTTCAAATCAGTCCTCAAACACTAGCTGTGTGACCCTGGGCAAGTCTCTTAACCCTGTTTTCCTGTTTCCTCATCTGTAAAATGAACCAGACAAGGAAATGGCAAATCACTTTATTATCTTTGTTAAGAAAAACTGCAAATAGGGTCACACAGAGTCAGACAGGATGCCGAGTAAGTAAAAAAACAAACATATACATGCATATGAATGTACATCCACAGAAACATATATATATATATATATATATTCATAAGTATACATTATACATCTCACATAACTGTCACATAATGCATGAATAAAATTTATTTGATGAACATAAATAGATAATATAGATTATTTAAGCATATTATTTCCCTGAAAGCTAATATCCTTCTTTTGATTAATTGCAGATTGTTTATTGACCTTGAAATTCTAACTTTTTTAACTTTATGTTCTTTGGTAATTTATGTTTGAGATTTTCCTTCACTAGTGACATGGATTTTATCAATCAGTAATTTGTCCTCTATGATATTTTTGCAAAAACATTTTACAATGTTTACTAGGATGTTATTAAAAAAGACTCACTACACTTTGCATCTATTGCCCAGTCTGGTTTGTGCCACTCCCAGATTAAGCTCATTGCCTCTAATCTCATTATCAAAAGCAAGCTCAAACCTTGATTGACTCCACCATTCCCAGTCTATTCTCTCCTTGGAAAAGCCTGAAGGATAGAATGCCAAATTCCTCTTAATCCTTTTCTTTATGAAGAGCAAAAACTGGAATCTGTCATCTCATTCTGCTCTGCATCTGCTGTCTTGCCTGGTTTTAACTCTCAGGAACAACATACCCCTCCCAGGTGAAGCACATTACCATTATTACCTTGCTTGCTCAAGCCTTAAATGGATCCATTTTCCACAGGTTCCTCTTCCCTCAGCATGGGCTATTGGGTATAGTAACAAACTCCTCTCCTTTAGTGTCAGGTATCTCTCCATCCTCACTCTTGTTTTTCTCTTTACTGTCCCCACATTTAAATTAGAAGTTGTTTGAGGCTAGGTACTATATTTTTATTAATTGTATTCCTGGATTGGATCAATATATATAAATTTACATAAATGTATAAAATACTGAATGTATCCTTCAAAAACAATAATTCATAATAAATAATAATTAATCCAGAGAACATAAGCAAATAATACAGACCAAACTTAAACCTACTAAGTAGTTATATACCAAACAACGAGTGGGTCAAAGAACAAATCATAGACACAATTACTATGTAAAAGAGAATGATAAAAATGAGATGTAAAAGTTTGGGAGATGCAGCTATAGTACTTTTCAAAGGATAATTTATAGAACTAAAATGAGTCATAGGGGCAGCTAGGTGGCACAGTGGATAAAGCACCAGCCCTGGATTCAGGAAGACCTGAGTTCAAATCTAGCCTCAAACACTTGACACTTACTAGCTGTGTGACCCTGGGCAAGTCACTTAACCCCCACTGCCATGCAAAAATAAAATAAAATAAAATAAAATGAGTCATAGAAGAAGAAAAAAAAAGATTAATGAATTGAACATGAATCTTGGAGAAAAAACAGACCATCTATCTACAAATAAGCCCAGAATAAATACAAAAGAATAAATCTTGATAATGAAAGAAAAAATAAAAACAAAATATTACCCCAAAAATGATTAACCAAGGAATGTTCATTGTTTACAGATAAATTCAATAAACTATTAACTACCTATATTCCCCCAAAGGGGGAAAAGACAAAATGAGAGAACAAAATAAATGTCAATTAAAAAACTCAGTGCGAATCTACAACAGAAAAGAAACTTAAATAATCAATGGGAATTTTGGTACAAGCCAGAATCAGATTTTTGCTGTTCAGTCTTTTATCAGTCAGAACTAAGGCAAACAGAGTTAAGTGACTTGCCCGGAATCATCCAGCTATTAAGAGTCTGAGGTCAAATTTGAAATCAGGATCATAAGCCTTCCTGACTCCAGGCCCAGTATTCTATCCACTATGCCACCTTGCAAACACTTATCTCAATTTCCTCATATATAATATAAACTGGAGAAGGAAATGATAAACTAGTCCAGTATCTTTGCCAAGAAAACCCCAAATGGGGGCATAAAGAATCAGACATGACTGAACAACAACAAAGCCCCTGCAACCACCAGCTCCCCTCAAACCCAGTAGAGAAAGTTTAGGAGAACTCTTTTGTTATAGCTCAGTCACACCTACCCTTTTATTTCAAATGGTTGTTCTGGGACTACTGGGTCTTGACTCAAGTTTTGTTGTTGTTGTTTTTGTTTTTGACATTGGTCTTTCTTGTCATTTCTAGTCTTCAGAATCTATGCCAGGTTCTGGATGACTCTTCCTTTTTTACAAATTCCTTAGGATGTAGCCTAGTCACAGGCACAAGAGATTTGATTGATTCAAGGGGGTGTACAGGTCCTCTTTACACTCAGCCCTGATGAAGTGATTCAGTCAAGACTTCCTACTGAACAAAAGTAATTAGTTTTTGGTAAGTTGGATGCTCAACTGAGTCCTACCATTACAAAAGACTTAGAAAGGTTGCAGTAGCTATATTTTATTATTCGAAAGAGTCATACAAAAGATTAGATTTGTTCTGCTTAGAATAGAATTCAAAAGTAGCAGTAACAATTTTGCAGATTTAGAGAGATGAACTTGAATTCTAAGTAGGGAAATTTTTTTTTCAAGAAGTGTTATTAAAAAGTGAAATGAAGAAGTAGCTAGGTGGTGCAGTGGATAAAGCACTGGCCTTGGATTCAGGAGGACCTGAGTTCAAATCCAGCCTCAGACACGACACTAGCTTTGTGACCTTGGGCAAGTCACTTAACCCTCATTGCCCCACAAAAAGTAAAAAAACAAAAAACAAACAAAAAACAAAAAACGTGAAATGGACTTCCTCAAGAGATAACAGGTTTGCTCTTAGGATATTCATGGAGCAGATGACTTCTTACATATTGGGTATATTGAAAAGAGGATTGTCTAGTGGACAGTTATAGGGTAAACTCTGTCTGAAACCCTTCCTAATTTGGAGATTCTGTAATTCCAAATTAACATGACTCTGATTTCCCAAAGTTAATACAGGTGAAGCTCAAGTTCTAGAATATTCTGCCAACATGAAAGCTTTTAGTATGGTTAGATAAGATATTAAAGTATTCCTAGACTACCCTAAGTACATTCAGAAAGGTTCATAAATAGAGAGTTGGCTTAGATATCTGAATTTTTTTTCTGGCCACCGTGTCTCCTGAAACTGCATATTCAGGTATAGAAGGGATATGATTTGTGTCAGTCAAGGGAATAATCACTGTGAGGGAAAAAGTGATAGATGTGTCAAATATTAAAGTAAAAACAAATTTTGATTCATAATTATTTCACATACTAAAGCATGATAGATTTTATTTTAATAAGTGTTCAAAGACTTTTCTTTTTATATACAATCATTTCCAGACATAGTACCCTCTGAGCACACACATATTGAACCCTTCTTTGCAAAAAATAAAAAGTCAAGTAAATCAAATGGACAAAGTTACTACATCTGAAAATGTAGACAACATTCTATCTCCCTGAGATATATTTTTATATGTGTTTCATTGTTTTGTTTTGTTGTTCTTTAGGACCAAAATTCTTCATTGTAATTATTTAAAATTTGACTTCCTTTTTACTGTTTTTCTTTAAATTTACATTATTAATGTCACTGAGAGTTATCCTCCTGGTTCTTATTACTTTGTTCTTTATCATTTAAAATAGTCCCCCATATGTTTTTTGGAATTCCTTATATTCCCGACATTTTAGATAATCAAGTTTTCTTATTTGCATCTTCCTCTCATACTTCACATGGTATCTTTCTTATTTTAGGCACATACTTAAAGGTGTTTGCTAATTTTTTTAATCTAGATTCATATTGGTGCTATTAAATCACTAAGCAAAATGAGCCATAAAGATTTATTTGGAAATTCTTCCCTGCCACTTGAATATGGACCAACATGGCCAAGTATGGTAGATTTATGTGCACTCTCCTGTAGAAAGGACTCTAAACAAGAGCTACTAGAAATAATTGTGTCCCCAATATCACTTTATTACTTTTGACAGGAATTAGTGCCTGGATCCTTTACTGAACTGACAGTAAGTTATACTCTCTGATTTCATAATTATATTAACTCATTCCTTGGGATAAGACTATCTCTAGGGTAATAATGACATGGATTATGATCAGAAAAACTTAAATTTGATCTTTGGTAACTTCAACTTTAAATGCTGTTGTTCAGTAATTTAGTCATGTCCAGCTCTGCCTGACCTGGTAGACTATACTAGCTTTAGGATTTTCTTGACAGTGGATTAAGGCAAACAGAGGTTAAATGACTTGCCTAGGAACTCACTGCTAGTAAGTATCTGAGGATGTATTTCAACTCAGGTCTTCCTGACTCCAGGCCCAGTGGTCTCTCTACAGGGCCACCCAGTTCCCACCTAAAGGATAAGATAGACTCAAATAAAAATTTCACTCACTGGCATCGAATAGTTAAAGTGCAAAGGACAGAAATGGATTCTGTTGCATTTTACTAACTGTACCACTGTCCTTTCTGCCAGGACCTAGCACAGTGCCTTAGATATAGAAGAAATTTAGTAATAGTTGGATTTATTAATTTTAATTAATACTAATTTTAATATCTATGATAAATCTGGATAAAGAATAAGAATCTGGAATAAAGATCTGTGGTTTCATCTGTGAAATGAATTCCAACTCAGAGCATAAGTACTGGGGAATTACTAAAAGCATACAGAGTTTATAACTTGCCTAAGGGTCTCAATGGCTGTTAAATGTCATGGGGAGGTGGGTGGGTAGATGTTGAACTCAGGCTTTTTCCTGAAGCTAAGCCTGGCATTCTAACCATTCCACCTAATGGCCTCTTTCTAAAACACTTATTTTTGTATGTATTACATATTAAAATTCCATGTTTTCATACATATTTATATGCATGTGTACACACACCAAAAGGCAGTATCAGTTGAAGGGCTATAGGCTTCATTGGGTCACAGCCAGAAGATTGAGAAGCTGAGACCACGGTAGCTGAGAGCAAGCTGGATGTATAGGACAGGAATCTAAAGCAACTAGAGAAACACTTTGCTACCAGGAGAATTTAAGCTACTTGAGGACAGGGATATTTGATTTTTGTCTCTTTTTAAAAAAATCTTTATGTCCTGATCAGTTATACTATACTTTGCACATGTGTTCTTTTTATTTTTTAATTAATTACTTAATTTGTTTATTTATTTATTTGTTTGTTTGTTTGTTTTGGTGAGGCAATTGGGGTTAAGTGACTTGCCCAGGGTCACACAGCTAGTAAGTTTCAAGTGTCTGAGGTTATATTTGAACTCAAGTCCTCCTGAATCTAGGCCAGTGCTTTATCCACTGGGCCACCTAGCTGCCCCACACGTGTGTTATTGTTTTTGTTGTTCGCTTGTGTCTGACTCTTTGTAACTCCATTTGGGGTTTTGTTGGCAAAGATACTGGAGTAGTTTGCCATTTCCTTTTCCAGATCACTTTTACATATGAGGAAACTGAGTGAAATGGAGTTAAGTAATTTACCCAGGGTTTCAGAGCTACTAAGTGTCTGAGACCAGATTTGAACTCATGAAAATGAGTTTTCCTGACTCCAGGCCTGGCCCTCTATCCACTGAGCCACACAGCTGCCACTTTGCACATAGTAAGGACTTATTGTCTACTGAATCATGTGAATATCATAATAATATAATAAAGATATAATATAGAATAAAGAATAAATAGAATATAGAATAATAAATATAAAATATAGAAAAATAAAGAAATATACTAAATATAATGCAAGCAAAATGCTAGATGAAAGAATCCAGTAATGAGGAAAAACTATGAATACTGAGATGACAGAAATTTGCTAAGCAAGTCCTTTCAGAGGTCAATGTAGAGCAACAAAGGTTACAGTCTAGACTGGGCAGGCCAGCAGGGATCAAGATATACAGGGAGACTGAGAATTAGCATAAACAGTGGAAGGAATCTGCAATGAACTCAACAGGAAAGGAGGGGAAAAACAAGACACAAATTCTAAAGTCTAAACAAATAATCAGTAACTAGCAGAGCTCCAGGAACTGAAGAAAGATGATGCAGAAAGGAAGATACTAGGTGCTGGGTTCCCGTAACAAGAATAATTTTGATCACTGAACTTTTCATAATCAGGTTCAGAGATTTTTGTGTGGTTCCTAATGTAACAGAAACCAGTCCAATCAGATAACACCTGGTTAACATGGAGGTTAGGTAGAAATAAGAAGGAAACAAGTAAGTTTTGACAGCTAGATGGCTCAGTGAATGGAGTGTCAGGAAGACTCATCTTCCTGAGTTCAAATCTGGTCTCAGATACTTACTAGCTGTGCAACCCTGGGCAAATCACTTAACTCTATTTGCCTCAGTTTTCTCATCTGTAAATATGGGCTGGAGAAAAAAGATGGCAAGCCGCTATAGTATCTTTGCCAAGAAAACCACAAATGTGGTCACAGAGAGTCAGATACAACTGAAAGTGACTGAACAACAAGAACAAGGTTCTGACAGTTTGTCACTACTCACTCTGTATAAAGCTAAAAAAAAATATGTACCATTTAGGCAAGGAAAGGAGATCTGGACTCAGTATATAAGCAATTGCAATGCATAGGCCATCATAGTGGATTAGAAGAGGGGGTCTAGACATGTGCCTTCATCAGAAATCTCCCTCAAGAAAAGCAGAGAAGAAAATTAGTCTTCCTGAATCCAAAGCTAGTCCTCCATTCATGATGCCTCTCATAATAGCATAAAACTGAAAAAGGTTAATTTTTTACCAATTTTAACAAGAATTATTTTCCCACTAACGTCTACTTGCCCCGTGCCAGAGCATAACACCAAAGTCTATTTGAAATCCAAAGAAAAACCTCAAAAGTATAAAATATTTTGTTTGTTTGTTTGTTTGTTGTTGTTGTTTTTGCAGGGCAATGCCCAGGATCACACAGCTAGTGAGTATCAAGTGTTTGAGGCCAGATTTGAATCTAGGTCCTCTTGAATCCAGTGCTGGTGCTTTCTCTACTGAACCACATAGCTGCCCCCAAAAGTATAAAATTAAACTGAAAATTAGCTTAAAGAAGAAAGAGGATTATTTTTGCAGCCCAGATGCAAATTGCAATTGACGTACTTCTCACCCAAGTTATTGATTAAAAGGCAAGAAATTGATATCTGATTGGACTCATGCTTTATTTTCAGGCATCCTTGTCATCTTGAATCTTGTTTTCAGGCTCATTTTAATTTCTCCAAGACTGTAGTAGCAGAGGAGACTGGCGGATAACTGGCAGTTTCTAAAGAGCTACCACTCACCTTTACCTGATTCCAAGACCTTGTCTATCCAAGCTGAGTACTGTTTGACTCTGTTAAGCAAACAAAACACACACTTATCTCACAGTCAGAGAAACTTGACCAAATCCTGATTTATATCTGTGTGACCTTGGTAAAGGCAAACTTTTGTGAGTCAAAGTTTCTCACCTATAAAGGAGCTATGGTGGGCATGATCTCTAAGGTCAACTGTTAGCTCTAGAATCTAGGCTCATAGTTAGACATTCAAAGGATTGAATTTGATTTTTTTTTTTTGAAATTTTCTCAAGATATGCTTCACTTTTCTATAAGCCTTGTCTGAGGGAGCTAATAAAGGAGCAGAAAAAAGTACAGGAGTCTCCCAAACCATGCTTATAATGCAAATGAACAAAGTGAGTGACTCATCTTGCTTTTTTTTTTCCGCCTCAGATCCATCTGCATTAATATTCTGGTGCTGCTTTCTGGGAAATTCTTCCCCTAAGAAAGACACTGGCTTAAAAAAAAAAATTACAACCTCTGAGAAGGGTGGTTGACAGGGGCAAGATTTATTCTCTAAAAGTGACAGTGATGCTGTTCTCTGTTTGCAGTCAGGAGACAAACAAGACAACATTCCTCAATAGACATGTGTCCCTAGGAGGTTCTGGATGAAAACGAGAAGGGAAACCATCTTTCAGGCCCTGTGGACTTCTGCCTCTTTAAACACACAGCTGTGAAAAGGCAGGATACACAATAAAGGAATACATGGGGACCTAGCTACAGTCCTATTCTTGGCATCCCCACCTGATTGGTAGGTAAAATTATCTTCTAAGGAGATCCTTTAGTTCAATAATGAAGTCCCCATTACCCCCAGGCAGGCCTTTTCAGTGGCATCAGGAAGAAACTCCTACCAATACAGATCAATACAGACTCTCCTAGTAACAGTCTTCAAGGGTTGCCCGGGGGCATGGAGAGGTAGCATAAATGACCCAGGGCCACATAGTGACGCATAGCACCTGGTTCATGTGTCAAAAGCAGGACATGACCCCAGATCTTACCAGAGGG
The DNA here is from genome assembly GCF_019393635.1 of Dromiciops gliroides. NCBI lineage: Eukaryota > Metazoa > Chordata > Mammalia > Microbiotheria > Microbiotheriidae > Dromiciops > Dromiciops gliroides. Next base: position 61,270,314 of record NC_057863.1, read on the forward strand.
TGATCAGTTCTCCATCCACTCTGCTCATAATTCTATTAACTGTCAAATCCATCTCTAAAAAAGAATCTCATTGTATTAGAATTCCAGGACATTCCTAAATTTTGAAAATCATTTGATGCATCTAATAATACTTTCTGTGATTCTTCCTTTCCCCTCATCTCTTTTCCTATTTTCTTCTTTTCCTTTTCTTTTTTTCTTCCCCCCCACCACACCCCCCACCTCTTTCTTAACTCCCTTCCTTAAGGATGGGATTAGTACATGAAATACTTCACAGCAAAGTCAAGAAAGCAAAATCTGAAACCAATATTCCCAAAGACTACAACAATGTAAATGGAAAGAACAATATGCACTGCATATGGTAAAAATATAATACTTTTTCTCTTCAAATGAGATAGAAGGCACCTTATTCAGCTTCTTTGCAAAGATGAGGGATGATGGTTGTAGAAAACTATATATAATGTGAGCATGTATGTGTGTGTGACACACACACTGATTAGTTTTGCTAGACTCTTTTGTTCCCCAAACTTCTTTATGATAAGAGGAGGGGGAAGGACATAGAGTGTACATTGGTAAATGCCTATGATTTAAAAACAAAAAGATATCAGTAAAAATTATTTTTCTATTTTTTATTATTATTTTTTCGGGGCAATGAGGGTTAAGTGACTTGCCCAGGGACACACAGCTAGTAAGTGTCAAGTGTCGGAGGCTGGATTTGAACTCAGGTCCTCCTGAATCCAGGGCCAGTGCTTTATCCCCTGCACCACTGAGCTGCCCCCTATTTAAATTTTTTTTTTTAAACAGAGGTGTTGGGGCAACTAGGTGGCACAGTGGACAGAGCACTGGCTCTGGATTCAGAAGGACCTGAGTTCAAATTCGGCCTCAGACACTTGACACTTATTAGCTGTGTGAGCCTGGGCAAGACACTTAACCCCAATTGTCTCACCAAAAAAAAAAAAAAAAAAAACAACAACAAACAAAAACAAAAACAAAAAAAACAAAGGTGTTATTAGGACTGACCAAAAGGAAAGAAAGTATCATGAACCCAGAAGACATATATCAACATGTAGGCTAACAGGAAAAAACATGAGGAAACTGAAAGTCACAGATTGTAGTATGTGACTGCTAACCTCTCAATTACCTGCATCCACACTCTTCCATAATTTCATTGTTTATGCATCAGAGAAGCATTGTTAGAATGAAGGTTCAATTCCCCAGCTCCACATGCTTATGCTTTTCTCGTGCAAGGCTTTGTTCAGGGGTCTACCTTCTCCATGAGGTCTACTAACACCTAGCTACATGTTTTGTCCTCTCTGAATTATTCAGCCAGCTCTGTTTGGTCTATCTTCTGCACTTAATCATTTTCCAACTTTTTTTTTCTTTTTTAGTCAGTGGTAGACATGTTTCATGTTCCCTACTAGATCTTAATTTTCTTATAAACAGAACTTGTATCTCTGGTACCTAGCATACTCCCAAAGGTGGGCCATTTTCTAGGGCCTATCCTCATATATAACATACTATGTTTTAGACGTTCTTCCCATACCATCAAAATTGACCAAATGGTCAGTTTTGTGCCTCTCTCCTAAGCTAATTGGAGAAATGAATCCTTGTCCAAATGATAGTGAATGTTGGTTATTTGTTGTTCATTCTCAAAGAGGACCCTGATATCCGGGCGGTGTCATGATCTGCAGTGAATTGGATTTAAGAGAGGGAGGGCTGTACAAAGTCACCAGCCTTTCTCTCTCTTCTAGATCCACCTGGGTCCAGAGGCAAGATGGATATCAGGAAAATTGTTTCTCTAGTCAGTGGATGTTAATATCTAATGGATGTTGTATTTCCTAGGAGATCAATATTTGAATTTGTCCAAGTCTAGAAAGACTGTGAAAACAGGAGATTTATTTTAATGATGGGAATTTTATGACAGATATTTTGGGAGACTGTACAAGTATTAAAAATAGGACTTGCATGTAGGTTCTTGGTTATAGGAAAATGGAAATGGTTACTGTAACGATTGGAATGACGCCACCCGCTGGAGACCTACTGTAGAAGAGTTCCACCCATGAAGCGAAGGTTTTTGAGGGCAAGACCAGGAGTCTTTTCTTTGGCATCAGGAAGTGACACGGGCGAGTGGGAGGAGGAAGGAAGAGACTGGCGCTCGGTCTCAGGCTCAGTCTCTTTCCTTGGGACTCTGGTGGAGAAGGGAGCTAGAAATGTGCTCTCCATTTAATAGATAGGAATCTAGGCCTTTCTCTCTCTCTTTACCAAATTCTTATTCTCCTTAATAAATGCTTAAAAGTCTAACTCTTGCTAAAGCTTATAATTTATTGGCGACCACTCATTAGATATTTTAGACAGTTTAGCTAGAATTTTAGCCCTTAACATTACCAATCTCCTACAAGGAAAAAGAGAAACAGGTTCCCTTGACACTGGAGTGGTTTGCTATTTCCCTCTTCAGCTCAATTGATGGATGAAGAAATTGACTCAGGGTTAAGTGACCTGCCCAGGATCACACAGCTAGTAAGTGTCTGACACCATATTTGAACTAACGAAGAGGAATCGCAAGACCTGTGCTCTATCTACTGAACCACCTAGCTTGCAAGAGAACCAAGCCCCTAATGGGTTTAGACCAGTTACTAGGTGGCTCAGTGGATAGAGCACTGACTGAAGTGGGGAAGACTTGAGTTCAAATATTACCTCAGATAAGTACTAGCTGTGTGACCCTGGGCGAGTCACTTAACCCCAATTGCTTTGCACTGCCCTCCCTCACATAAATCCAATTTACTGCAAGTCATGACATCACCCTGATGTCATGATCCTCTTAGAGAACTATAGTAGCAGCCTGGTAGACCTGGGTCCAGTTAGGGATGCTCTGGCCCTGAGTGGGGACACTATGACCATGGAGAAATTCAGTTGATCAGCTTGCCGTGGTGAGTTAGAGATGACTCTTTCCTTAGAAAAACAAAGTAGTTGATTAACCAGGTAGTGGTTGGTCAAACAGATAATAAAGCAGCCGCCCAGAAAGCTGGGCTCCTTGAATTTAGGACATAAGCTTAGTTGGGAGCCAGTTGTGTTTGCTATGTGATTAGGACCTGGTAGTGACAATAATCTCAAGGTAGAAATGTGGAATTTTTATTATTCATATATCTAAATAGCTAACACCATCATTTTCAAACTGCTGTTATTTTTCAGTCTTAGCTCTCTACCCCCACCCCATTCTCGCCTCTACAAAATTGGGATCTTCTCCTTTGTTCAGGTAGTTGAAGTTAGGCTTCTTCTCCCAGCCGTATCTCTATGGCTGTCTGATTAAACCTCTCGAGGAATTGAAGTTACTTTTCTCCCAGCCATCCTGGTATGAGCTATCTGATTAAGGAACATGCCATAAACCTGTACCTCCCCGGGGGCTGAAGCTAGGGTTCTTCTCCTGGCCATGTGTGACAAATAATAAAAACTTTTGCTTAAATTTTGATTGGATTGTCTGGGCGAGCATTTCTTTGAAAGAGGAATGTTTTCAAGAACTCAATCTAGGGGGCAGCTAGTTGGCGCAGTGGATAGAGCACTGGCCCAGGATTGAGGAGTACCTGAGTTCAAATCTGGCCTCAGACACTTGACACATACTAGCCATGTGATCCTGGGCAAGTCACTTAACCCCAATTGCCTCACCAAAAACAAACAAACAAACAAAAACCTAATTTAGCAGTAACAGAATGAAGGACAAACAACAGACCAATCACTACAATTCTAAGTCCTTCCTCTCTCTCATTCTCTGTCCCTCCTAACCCCTACCCCTCCATAAATGATCAATTCTTTCTATCACTTGCTGGGTGAGCACATAACTATAACAGTCACTGGCAAGCTTCAGTTCGCCTCTTCCCTTATGTAACTTTAGTCCAGTAGCTTTGTATGCTGCCCTCTGTTCTCTCTGCTTCCATCTCTACAACAGGTCCTATAATGATGAGTATCCTCCCAAGACAGCTGTTAAGGAAAACACAGTTTAACCACATTAAAGCATTCTGCCAATATGAACAACAGAAAGAGCTTCTGCTGTAGCTGTTAATTGGGACGATTATAAACTAAATAGAATGGATCATGTTTGAAACAGTATGGAAGAAAATTTGGAGATTTCTTTATTATATTTCTATTCTTTGATACACCCTCTTTGTTAAAATCATAGATTCAGAGTTGGAAGGGATCTTAGATACCATTTTTTCCAACCTCATTATTTTACAGGTGAAGAAAATGTCTCTTAGGTGTCTTTTCCAAGGTAATGTAGTAAAGAGTCAAGCTAAGATTCAAACTCAGCTCCCATGAAGTCAAATTCATCATATTTAGGACAATGCTACACTTAAATGAGGGATTGGTATGTTTATTAATTCTAAATTTTATAGCAAAAAAATTATTTTCTTAAAGACTGAAAATCAGGGGTGTTTTTTTCATAATAGTTTAATCCAATCATCAAACATTATTCTTTAAATGAACAACATACTTAAATAGGTTATTATCAAGAATTGAATTAGTGTTGTGTCGTTTTGGAATGGATCATCTGAACTTAACTTTTTCTTAAAAGTTTGATTTCAGTGTACATTTTTATAGGAGTAGAAAATGTACCCCCTCCCTCCATTCATGAAGCCATAATTTTAGTTCAAACCCTCATCAATGACGTAGATTGTTGCTCCAGGTTCCTAATTGTTTTGTTTGTTTGTTTGTTTACACCTCCAGCCTTTTCCTTCTCTAATCCATCCTCTCACTCACTGCTAAAGTGATATTACTAAATGATAGATCTGACAGTTCCATTCACCAACCTCCATCCCAAAACACAGATTCACATATAGTAAAAAAAAAAATCCTCCATGGCCCCCTATTGCCCCTTGGAATAAAATGCACAGCCTTAACCTGGGCCAGGTAAGGCCTTTCACAACTTGGTCTCCCACCTAAGTTTTCAGTCTTTTCATATTTTTCTTCACATTACTGTATTCAATGTTCCAGTCAAAGTAGGCTGCTATGTGTTGCAGACATGGGTTCCAATTCTGTCTTTGCTACCTTCTATCAGTGTAACCTTGAGCTGGTCCCTTACACTTTTTTGGAATCGATTTCCTTGAATATAAAATTAGCAGGTTAGACTAGATGCCCTCTAGTGTCTCTGACAACTGTGTGTCTGATTCTCTAGCTCCAGGAATCTTAAAGACAATAGGCTAAACAGTTGTTTCCTTTCATTCAACCTCTCTTAAAGTATTCAATGAAGCCAAGTTTGGGCATCTAGAAGTCTGAGAAAGTTAATTTTCCAATGTGATTAATTTATGAGTAGGCATCCACTTGATTAATTTGATATAAATATTCTAATCTATTATATAAAATAAAGAAGAAAAAAAACTAACAACTCTAAGGGGTAGTTATTTGTGACTTTTCTTCCTCTCCCATAAAACTTATTTTTTAAAAAAAATTAGACTGTTCCATTCCCACCATATCAAAGTAAACATAGAATAGTTGATATTCTCAGCTATCTCCACCAAATCAGACTGAAAACTTACTATTTTTTTCTTTTTTCTTTTTCTTTTTAATTTGTGGGGAAATGAGGGTTAAGAGACTTGCTCAGGGTCACACAATTAACAAGAGTCAAATGTCTTAGATCAGATTTGAACTCAGGTCTTTCTAAATCCAGGGCCGGTGCTCTATCCACTGTGCTACCTAGCTGCCCCCTGACAACTTACCATCGATGTTTCCTTGAGGGCAGGCACAATTTTTGTTCTGCTTTTTTTTTTTTCTTTTAGACAACCTCTGCACTTAGCAAGCACTTAATATTTTGTTTGTTTTCTGACAGACTAACTGTAGTGAATAGAGATCCAGACTTGTAGTCAAGACAGTTTGGGTTCAAGAACTGCCTTTGACACACATTTCCTGAGATTTGGGCAAATCACAGACTCCCAGCATCCCCAGGCTTCCTGCTAAGAATATGATTTATAGTAAGAGCTCCCGATCTTTTCCAATACCTGTACCCAGTGGCCTCCAATAACCCTCTTCTCTAATTCCTCTTTCTCCATATGAAATATCTCTTATTCTTATCTCTTACCTCTTTAAGTACCTCTTACTCAATGTGAAAGGAAATCAATGTATATGCACATAAGAAATAAAATTATTTACTAGCTACCTCTCTTGAAAAGATTCTCATACTCCTTGAGGGGCATATGTACCCCAGATTGGGTATTCCTAATTTACAATCTAGTTATGTCTCTGTTCCAAATGTATAAAATCCCAGACCTGACCAGAACAAAATAAAGCAAAATATGACAAAGACAAACAAAAGGACTAGTTAGATTGACTACAAAGAGTCCACTTAAGTTGACTAAAAAGCAAAAATAGAGACTACAACTAGTTAACACAATGGTTTTGTAGACATAGAGACAGTGAGGGACTCAGATAATTTCCTACAGATACAGTTGTGCTGGACAAATTTCTTTTTTTAAATGATACTCTAAAGTCAATACCCTATGAACCAACTGAGCAATTAGGTTCCTATGTTTCTTTGAAAATTGGGCCCTGAGGGAAGAGCAAATTTTCCACAAAGGTGCTAATACCCTAGGCAATCCTTGGCTTTTGAAAAAGCTAAACTCCACAAGCCAGCAGCACATGATACACTCTTTCCTGTTCCTCCAAGTAAGTTTCTTCTCTGCAAACATGATAGGGACTCTCCCACCTCCCGTCATCAATGATACAGCATTAAGCACTCTTTCCAGCAATTGGATTTGGTGCGTTGTTATTGGTGTTTTGTCTGCAAACCTAGCAAAATATGTCCCACAGTTTGCAGAGTCACTATTATCCACAATATTGGCAGAAAGGGATTGATGCTGCCTGAAGCTATTCCTGACATGAAATTTCACAGCCAGCAAAATGAATTCTCCTCCAATCTGTAAAGTTCCCAGTATTTTACCATCCAAACACCCTGACCTATTATCTCTATCCTAGGAGTTAAGCCTGTGTGTTCTATTAAAGGACCCTGAAGGAGGAGTTATTCTGGAAACTTAGACCTAGTTAAACATGTTGGCTCTCATAAACATCTGGGAAATGGCACAGTAAAACATCAGGTGCTATACTTCACAAAAGACTTGTCTAAGAAGAAGGCTGATTGGTGAAAAACTTGAAAGAAAAGTTCATAGAATCTGGATGATGATTTCAAATATCTTTCTAGAAAGCATGAGGAGATCATCAAATATCATTGTATATTAATATATAGTTTTACCCATACCTGTATGTATACATGTAAAGTATATGGAAATACTTTAGGTAAGTAGAGTACATAAATAGATATAATGGCATAATGTGACATCTTATAGACAAATAAACCCAGTGAATAAACATTGGCATATAAATACACTTTTTTGTGGTTGCCGTTGTTATTAGCAGATTGGTGATTTCAGAGGAATTGGGAGCTTATGATGAGCAACTTCCTCTATCAATTTAGGTAATTCTTTACTTTGCAATTTAAGAGTCTTAAGGGCAGCTAGGTGGTATAGTGGATAAATCACTGGCCGTGAAGTTGGCAGGACGTGAGTTCACATCTCACCTCAGACACTTCCTACCTATATGGCCATGGACAAGTCTCTTAACCCCAATTGCTTCAAACATCGGGGACCATCTCCAGTCTACCTGATATATATCTTGCCACAGGATCCAGGTAACTCTTGAGGAAAGAGTGAAGTTGGTGACCTTGTATAGCCCTCCCTCACTTAAATCCAATTCACTACAAGTCATGACATTACCCCCATGTCATGGTAGCCTTTGAGAACAAGGACAAACAACAACAAAAAACAAGAGTCTTAAAGAGTTACCTCATACCCCTAGAGGTTAAGTGACATTCTCAGGGTCACACCCCTCTATCATGGACTACACTTGGATCTCTGTCTTTCTGACAATAAGGACAGTTCTACATACACTACAGATAATGGCTCTTTTCGATATGCATGTGTATGCATGTGTTTATGTGTATATAAGTGTGCAGGCACACATTCCATTTACTCATTTACCAGATGGAAATAGGCGTTTCCCTGACAATGATTTCAGTTAGTTGTAAGAATAAAATCAGATCACAGGGTTAGAAATCAAAAAGACTTGAGAAAACATCTTAACTATCTAGTGAGTGAATCTATCTCTCTCTCTCTAGATAGCTATCTATATTTATCAATGAATATAGACATATATGTGTATATATGTATTTGTACATATATGTACATAGCTATATATACTTCAGGGTACTTGTTCCATTATATTATACAAATGCATATATGTCTATGTATTTGTTTAATACATGTATGGATACATTTATTGACATATTACATTTTGTATAATATATATGTACATACATGTATGTATATGTACATTGTATGTGAATGTATATATTTCAATATCCATATGGAATCAAGGGACCACTTACTCAGATATTATAGTAATAGTTCAGCTAAAAAGTAATAAAGGCTCATCTGTGGTACTAGAAGAAGAGATGGGAAAAAATGTTGTAGAAGCAGAAGCAATAAGAATTGACTCCTATTTCCCTAAGAATAGATAAGGGAGGGTAAGGTAAGATTAAAGGATTATGCCAAGGTTATGAACCTTGGTGATGCCCTAAGGATAGTAGCATTCTCACCAGTAACAGGGAAGTTTGGAAGAGGAGAAAGTTTAGGAGGACACATATTCAATCTGGGCTAGAGAGAGGACATAAACTGACTATGTCTCCAAGCAATTGGCAATAGTGGGATAGATTTCAGGACACGGATTAAAGTTGTCTCTAATGATAGAGAAATTATTTATATAGAGGAGTTATCTATATAGAGATGATGATTGAATCCAGGAGGGCCCATGAGGTCACCAAGGAACAGATTATAAGGTAAGAAGAGAAGACGGATCAGTGCAGAGTCTCAGGGAGGATTCCTGCTTATGAGGCAGAAGATGTATGATGATCCAGCAATGGAAAATAAGGAGTGGCCAGACACATAGGAGGAGCATTAAAAGAAAGCAGTGACACAGGAAGCAAGGGAGGAATTATCCAGGAGGAGTGGGCTGATTATCAGTCTAAGAGCCAAAGAGAAGTCAAGAAGCATGAGGACTGACAACGGCCTGTTCCATTGAATGTAGTTAAAAGATAGCTGGTAACCTTGGAGAATAAAGTTTTAATGAAGGGGCAAGGTCAGAAGCCAGATTTGAAGGGCTTGAGAAAGTGAGTGGAAAAAGAAAAAAAAATACAGATGAAGGACTATAGCTTGAGGCAGAGTGAAAGGACAGGTTTTTAAGGACAAGGGCAATGAGACATAGGAAATGTAACAAAATAAAGCATAAGGAAATCGGACCTCTTTTGCTCAGATGCTAAGACTTACTGAAATAGTATCTCATAACATTGACTTGTCAGATTTAAGAATGACAAAATTCAATCAAAGCCAGGAAACTGAAACAAAAGCAAAGATGAGGACATGACTACAGAAAGTATTTTAAATTTATATATGTGGGAGTTTTTGTCTGTTGTATTTTGTGCATTTGCTTTTACTCATAAGTCAAGGGAAAGAAAGAATGGTTAATTGTTTGCTTAGTCACAATGCACAAATACATGACATATCAGTTTCCAAGAATAAGGGTAAGTTAAATGGTTAGGGAGGATATTGAAAAAAAAATACATCTAAAGAAAATCAACACTAAATTTAAAAAATGCTTCTTTTTAGAAGTCTCAAGCTTATGGTTAGAAAGATTTCAAAAGCATCAACTATTAAGAATTGAGAGGGGCGGCTAGGTGGCGCAGTGGATAAAGCATCGGCCCTGGATTCAGGAGGACCTGAGTTCAAATCCGGCCTCAGATACTTGACACTTGCCAGCTGTGTGACCCTGGGCAAGTCACTTAACCCCCATTGCCCTGAAAAAAAAAAGAATTGAGAGGAAATTCAGAGAGGAAGGAAATTATAATTACTTTTTTTTTTCTTTGCAGGGCAATGAGGGTTATGTGACTTGCCTAGGGTCACACAGCTAGTAAGAGTCAAGTGTCTGGTCCTCCTGAATCCAGGTCTGGTGCTTTATCCACTGTACCATGTAGCTGTCCCATATAATGACATTTTTAATCTTTAAAGGTAGCTAGTCTTCAGATCTCCCAACCCCCCTCAAAAAAAAAAAAAAAGCATTTTCAACCAGATATCTAAGATATCAATGCATTATAAAGAGTTTCCTTATGGTTAGGGATCCGGGAACCTGATTTCAATTTTCTAGTCAGTAGACTGTGTGACCTGGCTTACTATCTTCACATTTTCCTAGAGTCCATTTTATAAATTTCTCCTCCCATATCACACTTTCTATTGTTTATACTCATTTGAAATCATCCCTGACCGAATCTCCATCACATTCACCCACTATTACGCCATAAGCAACTTAAGGAAACAGACCAGTGGTATTTTAGCCTTTAACAAATGTAAAATGCATTTTCCTTATACCTTAATTTATTCTCTGACCCAGTAGAGATAGTAAAACCTTAACATTTTGTTGTAAGAATAGCATAAGAGCACAGGTTTAGAATTAAAAGAGATCTTAGAGATTATTTTATTCAGACCCCTCATTTTAAGAGATGAGGAAGCTACACTTCAACAAGCTTGAATGGTTTGTCCAAGTAGTGAATAATAAACCCAATTCATCCGAATTAAAATCCAGTATCCTTCTCAATGCACTACTTTCTTTCAATATTGTTTAATGCCATTATGTTTTTCAGCGAAACTTTCCCTTCAAATTCCTGAAACCAATGCATGGATTTTCATTGCCATATGGGGGACACATGGCAACCCAGAGTCAAAATTTCAGAAATGGCAGGGACTGTTGAATGTATCTAGTCCCATAATCTTTACCATAGCTGGCAAGGGACAAATTGCAATAAGATGAAAATTTAACTACCTTGGCAAAGGGCACTGGAACATTTTTGAGTTCAAAACCAAACTAAATGTGCCTACAGCTCTAACAGTTTCTCTGTCCATCAACATAATCATGTTGACATTTCCATTGGAAATACTTAGAGCCCTGCAAAAGAGCAACATTCTTCCTCCCATATGTATTAATGCTTTTGAGAAAGGTCCCAAAGTTGATGTCTATTCCTAAGTGCAGGCTGCATAATTTTTTTTTTAAGTAAGAAAAATCATCAGTGAAGCAACCAATCAAAAAGGACTTATTAAGCAGGTTTTTATGTGCTAAGCTCTAGAGATAAAGAAAAATGTAAAAATAGTCTCATCTTAATGGTGTGGTAAAATATGAAAGTTTTTAACAGTCGGTTAGGATAACTGAAAGACGCCAGTTTTTCAAGGACCACCCTTTTGGGGAGGAGACGAACAGTCCGCCTGCTGCGCATGTCAGACTGCCTGTGGGGCACTTGACTTCCGGGGTGGAGAGAACAGAAGTAGAGGCTTTTGCCTGCTTGGCGGGACTCCTGACGGCGTGGCACAGACGGTCTCTCTCCAAAGGTGGCCTTTTTGGTTTGGTGAGTTTTTATAAGGAATATAGACTAAGCTTAGACTTAAGACGATTTGTATTGTGTTTCTACTTTCCTATCCTTCTAATCAACATCACCTTGTGACTACCATAACAATAAATAAAAGGTCTATCTAGAAAACCAAAAGCTTCTTCCATTTACTAGTTTGGGAGATAAATTGAGGGAAAGGTTAAGTAGGGGAGATTTATGATCTAATATCCAATTTTAAATCTCACAATGGGGGAGACAATATGAAAGGTTCATACAAGATACATACAAAATAAGTAGGTGGCCATGATAGAGTAGTAGGCACCAGTGGCTAGGGGTGTGTGTGTGTGGGGGGAGGGAATCAGATGGGACCTTTAATGGAAAGTGGAACTCAAGCTAACATTTGAAGGAATTGAAAAAAAAAACCAAGAGGAGGAGATAAGGAGGAGACAGAGGATTCTAGTGCAAAGGCATGGAATGAGGAGGCATGCAAACATGGTGGGGGAGGAACAGCCAGGAAGCCAGTGGAGCTTGATGTTAAAGTGAATGAAATAAAGTCAAGAGTAAGAATATTGTAAAAATGTAATCAACATATGACCTAAATTAGTATAATAGCATGATGAAAATGAAAACTTTGCCCTTATACAGGTTATCTGGACCTCATTCCTGAAATAACTTTCTTTACCCCTTAACTTTTCATTATTTCCATTGGCATTCCTCATACAAAATAATTGAAACTAATACTGTGTCAACCCAGGCAACTTTAATGTTTGCTTTGTGGGAAAGCCGGAAGGGACTTCAGGGGGCCAGTATTGAAGTCTCCCTTTGAACCAGTCTCTTCCTCTATTACACATCTTTATTCATGACAAATTAAAAGCTATTATCACCACAGACTAGTAACAGATTTAATGCCCACAGTGCATTTTAAAATAAAAAGGAACAATTTCCCCCATCATAATGGAGGCGGAATATTGGTCTCATTACAATATTTATCATCTCTGCTATTTGTTGCACACTGACAGCACAATGAGTCAGTGGTGTATGATATAGAAAGCCGCCTACCATCTTTGCCCCAGGGGTTTACAGTGTAATGGATAGCAATTTTAAATTTAGCATACACAAGATCCAAAGGAAGCCATATGAAATCCTTAGGGATCAGGAAAATGTCATAATAAGTGGAAGTGTGAACTGATGGATAATATACTGAACACAGTATCCTTTTTAAGAAAGAGAATCTAAATTTAAGCCCAAGATAAACTAAAGGCCTGCCTTGTGTCCTGTCTCATTATTTAAATGACATGATTTCCCTGGGCATTTACAGAGACTTTTCTTTGCAAGTCTGAAAGCCTTTGGCTTTTGAATGGACTGAATCTGGAGAGGAATCACAGAAAATAATTTTCATATTCTCCCCTTCATTGAAAAATGAAAGATATAGAATTTGAAAAGTTGTGACATGATCACGTAGTCTTTTAGAATGGAAGGTAAGGGGCAGCTAGGTGGCACAGTAGATAGAGCACTGGCCCTGGAGTCAGGAGTACCTGAGTTCAAATGCAGCCTCACTCACTTACTAGCTGTGTGACCCTGGGCAAGTCACTTAACCCCAATTGCCTCACCAAAAAAAAAAAAGAAGAAGAAGAAGAAGAAGAAGCATGGAAGGTAAGTGGCTTGTTCATATATAAAATAAAGTAATCTTTTTTCAATATGAAGGCCTTTTTTGATCTATCTATACCCTGCACCCCTTACTTTAACTAATTAGCTGTCTCTGCATCCTAAAATTTCTTTGTCTAGATTTTGTATAGCTAGACTTGTATACATACTGTATTCACTATTACAACATTCTTAACCTGGAGTTTGTGAACTTAAAGAAGATAGACGGAGAGATGATAGATAGGTAGATGAGAGAGAGAGAGAGAGAGAGAGAGAGAGAGAGAGAGAGAGAGAGAGAGAGAGAGAGAGAGAGAATGAAGCACATTTTGGTATGATTGTTTCCTTTGTAGGCCTATGTATTTAGTTATTTCTTTTTTACATTTAAAAACATTCTGAGAAGGGGATCCATAGACCTCACCAGACTGGCAAAAGGACCTATGGCACCAAAAAAATTAAGAATCTCTGGCTAAAAGAATATCAGTTCCTTGGAACCAAGGACAATTCATTTCCTTGTTTATATGAACCCTTTTCTTACCTCTCCTCTCCTCTCTCTTTATGCTTATATCTCTCTCCAATCTTCCATTCCACTTGTGCTTTCTCATTTGTTTTGGATTCTCCTGCCTTTAGTGAATTAATTAATTAAATACATAAGCTCTTTGTCTGAACCCTTCTACCTTCTAGATTCGATTTGGTTTCTCTTTTTCCTTTTACTGCTAAACTCTTCCCATTGTTGGCCACACTCACTACCTCTGAGAGGACCGATACACACGTTCTATTTTTCCTCCCTTTCTTTCTCATTCTGTCCTCTTAGGTGTAGGTACATCTTAAGGCCCTATCCTTCTGCTCTTCATTATATTCACTCCCTTGATGAGGATGTCTTTGCTCAAGGCTTTGACTATTGCCTCTGTCTAGTTGACATCCAAATTTACAATTCCAGCTCTAAACTCTCCTTGATCATGTCTTCTATATTTCCATTTTCCTACAAAGAAAATGCAAAAGTGTTGCTTTTACACCAAATACAACTTGTCATCTCCCCCCTCAAAAAAAAGTGATTTATCTTCTCAACTGTCACATTTCAATGCAATTGATGAGTGAACATTTTTCTAATATTCCAAGATTTGGACCTGAATCAACATTGATTTTTTTCCCCTCTCCTTGATTTCCCTTATCTAATCTATCCCAAAACCTTTCGTTTCTTGATTCAAAATGACTCTCAAGATCAGTCTTTTCCTCTCCTTTCCCATTCCCACAACCACTAGATTTTCACTGATTTATACTTGGATTACCACTGGATTTTCACAGCTCATCATCACCAATCCCAATCTATTCTATAGTACTACTGCTGGAACAATCTTTCCAAGAAAAAAACTGACTTTTAGCCATTCTTGTGCTCAAGAACCCACAATGAGTACCTGCTTGAAGACCTTCTTGCTCAAGAATCTACAATGGATCCTTGCTTAAGAATCTATAATCATACATAATTATATAATCTATAATTCCTCTTTCATAATCATGGGAAGTCCAGAATCCTCCCTGGCTACCAAAGCCCCTCATAATAAAGTTCTATTCATAAAATCTTATATCTCTTTACTCCCTCTATGCTTTGATAGTTTTCCTCATATCATTCTCATTTTCACTTCCCTGCTTTTTTTTCACTATTCCTCCCAGTTTGAATGTCCCTACTTTGTCTATTTTTCTTTGCATCCCCCCCCCACAGCATATAGTACAATACTGGGTACATAATAATGCTACAAATGCTTGCTGCTGGCATGATGATCTGCTTTTAATTAAAAACAAGTAAATTTTTGATCCCCATGCAATTCAGGGGGCACTCAGACAACAATAATTTAAATGTATATTGTAAGCAATCATAGTATTGTGGAGTTTTACTGGTGTTAGTTTTCTGTACTGTCAATGCATTTAGCTGATTAATTTTTATTGTGTAAATAGTTATTTGTAACTTTAGCAACAATAGAAAAAATTAAATTATAATACTGCCATTAATTCAAACAGAACCAGCAAAGTTAGATCATAATTGTCCTTCCTCCTGGCTGACCTCAAAACATATCACAATGGTTTACACAAAGCCTATAAGGTATATATGTATGCATATGCACATATATACATAGTCAGGTATATATAAATACATATATTATATTACATATACATACATATACATATACAACTTTAAATCAATTTTGTTGGAGTGGGTGCCAATTATATAAAGTACACAAAAAATCCTACCTTAAAATGACAGCCAGAGAGAAGACAAATGACAATATTATTTGTTGTAAATTATCTTCTTTTCCTTTATTCTCTCCTCCTACTGTGTTTTTGAGGAAAGGAGGATTTTTTTTCTTGTGAAATTTGTCTGCTCCTTTTGAGACCCAGAAACACTGATATGGGTCAGAGGCAAAGATGAATGGCTACCAGGAGCAAGGATGTGCAATCTAGTAAAATCTTGCTGAATGTAAGGTATCTTGTCACCTCGCAGAGAATCAGTCCTGAGTCTATAGAATTGTGGCAAAATTGGTCATGACTACAAGGCTCATTAAATCTGAGTCACTAACTCTTGTGAAAATTTCCCAGAAAATCACAAGGATTGGTACTTCCTGTTTTAGTGCTGTTCATTGACCACAGTAAGTCTTGTGACCAAAATATTCTTTCCTACCTGCATATGACATTTGAATAATTTGTTTAGCTCCCTGAAAGTGTTTATGTGTATAAATATTCATTTATATTTGAGAACCTACTCAGAAAAAATGCAATATATGAAATACTTTTCTTCTAAAGAGTCAAATATTGAATCATTTGTCTCAACCAGACACATTTTACAGTTTGCAAAAATGAGTCACAAAGGATTTTATGGAATTCCCCAGAATTACAAATTAGTCAGTGGAAGAGATAAGAATTAATCCATGTGTCTTCAGTACCATGATTACTTACCCAGTGATTCCTCTACAAGTAGTCTTCTAAAAGCAAAGGAAAATTGATATCAACATAATAGTTGAAATTTGTATAGTAATTCAAATTTTACTATCGCATATAATATCTCATTTGATTCTCACAATTTTTGTGGTAGCATTATTGTCGTAACATTTTATAGAATAGTACACTGAGGTTTGGAGATGAGAAATCATTAATTCAACATCACAAACTACAATGTATGACCATTTCTGAAAACAGGATTTCCTGACTCTGTCCAGTGTTTCATCTACTAAGTCAAGTTATATGTCATGAAATCCATTTTTCAGTGAATTTCTTAAATTTTTTTTTGGGGGTGAGGCAATTGGGGTTAAGTGCCTTGCGCAGCTCACACAGCTAGTAATGGTCAAGTGTTTGAGGCCAGATTTGAACTCAGGTCCTCCTGACTCCAGGGCCAATTGTCTATCCACTGTGCCACCTAGCTTCCCCTCAGTGAATTTTAAATAGACTCTTCTGAATACAACATTATGTGCCTGTCTGTCTGTCTGTCTGTCTATCTCTATCTATCTATCTATCTATCTATCTATCTATCTATCTATCTATCTATCTATCTATCTATCATCATCATCTATCATCTATCTTTCGACCTATGAGTTAATTACACCATAACTGATATCAAAGAATACAAAAGATAAATATGATTCTCATCTACAGCCAGGTTTATTGTCCTTGCCCCACAAGGAATGTCTTCTTTTCAATGAGATACTGTATATAAAGATTATAAAAACCACACACAGGGGGCAGCTAGGTGGCACAGTGGATAGAGTGCCGGCCCTGGAGTCAGGAGTACCTGAGTTCAAATTCGGCCTCAGACACATAACACTTACTAGCTGTGTGACCCTGGGCAAGTCATTTAACCCCAATTGCCTCACTTAAAACACATACACACACACACACACACACACACACACACACACACATAGTCTGATAGACCTAAGAGTATGGCCCACATGAGTTATGGGAAGTAGGTCACTTTGGAAAAGGAAAAAAATTATATCTCCATTGTTTATATTCCCAATGTAAAAATCTAATCCCTGATAAATTGAAGAGGTGGTGGGGGGTAATGAAGAAGGAAAAAATATTCACTTGGAGTCAGCAATTTGGAATATAATTGAGAACAAAGGGATAAATTGAGTTTAGGTCTTAGCTAGATGTTATAAGAGGGTCAAGAAAAAAAAGTGTTTTGTGTATTTAATTAATATGTCAGTTACTCAAAAATGGGAGAAACTTGAGCATATGGGAAAATACCAATGAAAAGGAAGCAATTTATGTAAGGGATAGTAAGAGCACAATTTTATGTTATTTTTACTTAAATATCCATAGTGCTACAGAATGATAGATTTAGATCTAGAAGGGACATGTCCCAAATCCTGATCCTGCTAACTATAAATCATTTCAGTTCAACAAATAAATAGTCCCCAAAACACAACATGCCTAGTGCTGGATGCAAAACACTGGGTATATATACTAAGACAATAATGTTTCTACCCTCAAAGATCTTCAATTCTTCTGTGGAAGAGGAAAAATAAATAAATGGCAAGTATATACAAAGTGATTTTAAGATAGACAGAACCCTAATGACTGGAATTGAGTGGGTTGTTGGGACAGGGAATAAACTTTGTGTATAATAAATCATTAGAAATTCATTTCTTTGAGCATGGAAATCTTATCCATTTCTGATATCCTTAGGTTAAAATGCAAATATCATTGGTATATAGACCATAAGCTTTTTTTCTTTTAACATTTTAATAGAATAATCTATTATTATTGAGGGAAGCAAAATGGCTTAGTGGGTAGAGTTCTGGGGTTGGAGTCAGGAAGATCTGAGTTCAAATCCAGCCTCAGACGTGCACTAGCTGTGCTACCCTGGGTGGATCACTTAACCCCCTTTTGCCTTAATCCACTGGAGAAGGAGATGGCAAAGTACTCCAGTATCTATGCCAAGAAAAACCTCTGTGGGGTCATAAAGAGTTGGACACAACTGAATCACTGAACAACAAGAATAATTTTTGGTTTACATTAAAATTTAATTTGTATGTTTACCTAGAAGATGGTATAACCAGTGATCCTGGATGTAATGAGCCTATGTACCCCATGCTTTAATAGGGATAAGGAGAGATACTAAGAGGAACACTTTTTTCAGTTGTCAAACCTAATGACTGTTGGACACAATGAAGAGAAGGGGAAGAACATTACATTGCAAAATTTTAGGAGGCCCATATTATGCCCTATAACCATAGTCTTAGTCAAGAGAAAGCCACTATATGTTCTACCTGGCTTCCTTCCCTTGTGAAATTGGAGAGGTCATTGAAAGAGTTTTTTATATGAGCTTATCCATCCTGAATGGTTTTCAAAAGGACCACAAACTGTCATTAACTATATGAACTTGTCCAAAATCACTAATAAGCTAATTACAAATTAAAACAACTCTGAAGCATCACTTTGTAGCCATACAGCTATAAAAGATGGTAAAAATACCAGACTACATTATTGGAGGGATTTTGGGAAGATAGGCATGATAATTCACTACTGATCTAGTTGTGAATCATTCCAACTATTTTAGAAAACAATGTGGAATTATGTAAGAATAGTTGCCTAAAAATTAAGAAAAGACTGAACAAATTATTCTACATCAATGCAATGGAACACATGTCATTTGGAATTTTGAAGATGAATAATTCATAAAAATATAGAAGCTTGTATGGAATGATGCAAAGCCCAAAGAGCAGAACCAATGACAACCATGTAAATGAATTAACAAGAAGAAGCTCCAGAAATCTGGTCAATTATAATGGCAAACTGGAGAACAATCTGGAAAAATTATTCTTTTTCTTTTTTTAATAATTACAAATAAAACTATTTTCTCAGTGGATAAAAAGAGATATGGTTAGATTTTTCATTGGGGACCATCCATTATGTCATGATAAAATGTATTAATACATATGAGTTTATGTGATATAGATATATAGGGAGAGGCTCTACTACCAGTGATTTTTTTTAATATATGGAATCCCCAGGTGAGATAAATTCTTTTATCATTGCAGTTCACTTGCATTGGTTGTGTAATCTTGGATAAGTAACTTTTCTTAGCCTCAGTTTCCTCATTTATAAAATGGGGATAATCATTTCCCATACTCCACGGGGTTGCTGTGGAGAACAAAGAAGATAGAAATGTATGCCATTTTGCAAACCCCAAATTGCTATATAAATGAGGGTTTTGTTTTTCTTATAGGACAGTATAAAATCTAAGCATTAAGAGATGATAGGAGTGCATTAAGTACTTCCAAACTTTGGCTGGAATAGTTTTGGACTGGTGTTTGCCAATGACTAATGTTGGACCTGCTTTGGGGACAATAAGACAACAACTTTATCAGGATGTTGCAGTCAAAGAAAAAATGTTTCATTGACCAATGTTCCAATTCATCCCCAAATTCATCCAGTTGGAGGATTGATGGATGTTTTTGTGCAAGGTATCCCAAGCATATTCAACACATTAAGATGAGAGAATATGCAGAGTTTTCATATATAAATCATTTTTTACAACTGTTGCTAAATCATGTTAATTGCTATGGTAGTCTAGACCAAAGTTTCTTAAACTGTGGACCATGTCCCCAAATGTAGTTGAGTAATGGAATGTGGTGGTCATGAAAAAAATTGGCAACAGGAAAAGGCTATATATTCCTATTTTATATACCTATATACTTCGCATTGTGAAAACTTTCTTGAGCAACAGGGGGTCATGAGTGGGAAAAGGTTAAGAAGGCCTGGTGTAGAAAACCTTTAGTTTTGGAGGCCAGTCGCACTCATGAAACAGGCTCTCTCTGTTGTAGAAATACAATCCCTCCTGGTACCCTCACCCTCTTCCTTCTCTGGAATCCCTCCAACTTTCCCTATCCCATTTCACATCTAGGCTCTTCCTTGTTAGTAACTCCCCAAAGTCAAACACTTTCATTGATATCCACTCTGCCTGTGATATTCAAGTTAAGAAGGCAATGATGTACGCTTATTTTAGTGACACATTCCCCACATCCCCTAACGAACTCCTTACTGTGTTCAGCATTCCTCCAAGACCCTGTTGTATCTGAGGCTAGTCTAACTGGCCTCCCTTTGGAGGTAGAAAAGTAACTGAGAAAATGACATAAAAGGGGTTTTAGGATGATGGCTCTGTCTAGTGTTATACATCCTCTCTTCCTTCTGGGAAAGAAGATCATTGAAACAAAAGTTGAGTCCCTGTGTATTAAACTTATCTCCTTTAGAGATTTGGTTGTAGTTTTGTCTTAAAGCTGATAAAGATCCCAATGAGTTCTTTCACACCGCCCGTCTTAAGTTCTGTTATTGTCTAAAATTAAGCATCATCACTTCTATGAAGTATAACCATAATGATTTTGAAGACATTGATTTTATAATATTCAGTTTCTTGGAAATAATAATATAAAGCAATATATATACATACATACATACATACATACATACATACATATATACATACGACTGATTTCATTCCTACCATATCATTTACTCCCTGGCATTTATTTTTCTAGAAGGGCCTTCAAATGATATTATTGTTACCATAATTACCTAGTCACTAAGCACCCATTTTCTCCAGGGCTCATTTTGTGTAGGACATTGGCCAGTCCCTTGAGGACTCCACTAGCCTGGTAATGATCTGGTACCCAATCTCATGGTGACTACTGTTTTAAAAATGTGCCTGGGACCTGGGACACATAGAAAGTCTGGAAAGCAAAAATGATTATTCAGAGGCAGTCCAAGGGTTCAAAAATTTTTGCCATGGTTTACTTTACAATGAGAAAGCACAAAAGACAATTAAAAAATAACTGGGCAGCCAGATAGTACAGTAGAGACTGGAATTCACATCCACCTTTAGATAATGACTAGCTGTGTGACTTTGGACAAGTCATTTAACCTCAGTTTACTTCAATTTTCTCAGCTGTAAATGCAGATAATAATAAAACCTACCTTCCAAGGTTATAGTGAGGATAAAATGAAATACCTATAAAGTACTTAGCACAATGCCTAGCAATTTAGAAAATGATAAACGCTAAATATTGTTATTTTTATCTCTAAAATTTACTTTGTCTCTTTGTTGTATGTCTATGTTTTGGTTTTTTAGTAAGACCACAGAGCATCATTTTTTTCCTGGTGCTTATGAGTTCATTAGACATATGCTGCTAAGCATGATTTCTTTTCTCTTTTCTCTCCTTCTAGCTATGTGAAGAACAATTAGGACTCCCAACCAACTCCCCCTTTTCTTTTTAAAGCTGGCAGCAGTGTTATGGAGCAGCAATACATGTAATTTTGATTTACACCACATGACAGCCAATCAATGTGTGTCAGAGGAAACTTCCAGCAAGAACAAAGGGGGCTTTGTGGAAGCTGGAGTTCAAGTTTTATTTTCTCATCTCCACCTGTATATGTTCTTCTTCGAGCAAATACCCTCTACATGGCATGCAGGCCACAGCCAGTCAGTGCCCAAAGCAGATGTGCTTTTGTCTTACACTGACAAAAGCAAAGGGAACTGGCTCCAATAGCTAATATCTCAATTTAGTCATGAAGTTAACATCAGGGGGGAGAAAGGGAAGGAGGGAGGTAGAGGGAGAGAGAGAGAGGGAGAGAGGGAGAGAGAGAGGAGAGAGAGAGAGAGAGAGAGAGAGAGAGAGAGAGAGAGAGGGAGGGAGGGAGGGAGGGAGGGAGGGAGGGAGGGAGGGAGAGAGAGAGAGAGAGAGAGAGAGAGAGAGAGAGAGAGAGAGAGAGAGAGAGAGAGAGAGAGAGAGAATGAGAATTGCTGAAGCTTGTTGTTAGAAAGTCCCACTTAGGTAAGGCAAACAGTAGGAAATGACAGCTAGAAATGCCTCTGAGTACATATGAAATAAATATCCCAAGTTAGAGGTACAATAGGAAATCTTGTAGTGAATTAGAGGTAAGGTGGCAAAGAAGGTGCTGCATTTTTTAGGAGTAGGTACTTTCACTCAACTTAATTGCTTGTGTAAATAAATATAAAGTCTAAACCAAAATTAGGGTAGGATGTAAGGGTAATACTTATCTTGACATATAACACATGCCTTTCCTCCAGACAGTTGTAAATAACCTAGGTCCTGTACTGGAAAGAACACTGGAGTTGTGGTCAAAAGACCTAAGTTTGCATCCTGACTCCAAAATTTACTATCTATACTTAGGGATGAGTCACTCTAAGACTCATTTGTTGTTTGTTTGGTTGTTTTTTGTGAGTCAATGAGGGTTGTGACTTGCCCAGGGTCATACAGTTAGTCAGTGTCAAGTGTCCGAGGTCAGATTTGAACTCAGGTCCTACTGAATCCAGGGCTGGTGCTTTATCTACTTTGCCACCTAGCTTCCTTGACTCATTTTTTTTAATCCATTAAGTAGGGTTAAAAATATTTGTCCCACCTCAAAAAAATTGGAAGGAAAAAAGGAAAAGATTTATGTGAATAAAAAGAACAACACATTCTCTTCTCCAACCTACCTCATGGTCCACCTACCACCTCCAAAACATATGCTTGTGGTCAAGTTTATTGATTTACTAATTTTTCAATATTCAACAATAACATGAAGATATGTTACTTATTTTTCAGGAGGTAGCCACAAAGTAAAGCCAGAGACAGGATCCCTCAACTCAATGGAACATGGAAGGAAGGAGTGGGTTGAATGAAATTAGAGGTCAAGAAAAATCGCTAAAGTGGTTGCAGGAGGGAGCACCCAGTCCTGGCTTTATGCCCAAGGCAACTGGACTACTTCATGGATGGTGTGATTTCAAGGACATATAGGAACAGAGCTGACCCCAAGAAGTCTTTGTGGAGTTTTTCATTTTAATGAATTATTCTTCCTAACTAGGTGCTAAGCTTTATTGTTTCTACACTGCAGAGGATGGGAACATGCCATCAGACCTCTAAATCACATTTCTTGGAGGGGGCAAAATTTCAGATCACTCTTCTCTGGGCAAGGATCGGCTATGTACTTTATCCAGAGTTCTTAAGTTATTTAAGGAGGATCTTCCCTGTCCCCACTCCCTCTATTTCCAACATCCTTCTACACCCTGATAATTTATGCCCACTCAGATGGACTAGATAAGGAAGACTGTGAGAGAGGTTTCCCAGGAAGCTCCTCACCTTCAGCTTAACCCCTAATAGATTTTCCTTCCCTGAAGTTTTAAAATAGCCACTCGAGTTTTAACAGAGAAAATGAATTTAGATGAGCAATGTCTGGAAACAAGCCCAGAGGTTATTTCAAAGGTTATTTATGAGAAGCAAATGTCTCTGTGGAGAAAATCAGGAGCATTCAGAGGCAGAAATCAAGTCTACCTTAATGCCATAAGCCTAGCTCAGCAAGCCTGCAGGGCTCAGTGGCTAAAATGGCTCACACCTCTTGTCTTTCTCGCTGTGCTATTTGCCTGGGCCTTCAGAGAATTCTGTACAGCATCAAAGCTGGAAACATTTACCTCCTGCAGAAACACTAATAGCTACCAATTCTCTTCTCAGCTCATCTACTTCCATGGCCTCATCCCTCAGCTTTTCTTTAAAATTCTGTTGTCACAAAGAATGTCAGTCCTTTGTAGCCTCTTGACATTGTTATATCTTCTACTCACTATCTTTTTTTTTTCAGAAAATGAAATTAAATAATAATTTTCCCAAATTTGGTACTGAATTGCCTTTGTCTCTTATACTGAAGTCAAATCAAAGGAGACCAAAGTGAGATGAGGAGAATGCATAGCTCCCATCAATAGTACCTGTAATTCTACTCCCATTTGGCTCAGTTAGTAGGATACCCAGACAGTGAGTAGGGAAAACCAAGTTCATGAAGAAATTGTTTGATGGAAACCATGGCATGGTCTGGAAGAAGAGTACCTATAAAGTCCCCTCTTAGACATGTAAATCTCTTCATGACCTAGCTCCTTCCTACATTTCCATTCTGTTTTATACTTTGCTTCTCTCCATACACACAATGATCCAGCTACACCGAACTGACTACTCTTGACACTCAATCTCCAGTCTCTGGTCTCTGAGCATTTTATTGTCCATGCCTGCCTTCATCCTAGTAATGCTCTGCATCCTCATTTTCATTCCTTATTTTCCCTTGTTTTCTTCATGACTCAGTTCAAAGCCTTTGTTATACATGTATTTCCCCATCCCCCTGCTTGATGTTTTAACCTTTCAGATGACCTTCCATTTATGTTATACATATCTCATATGTACCCAAGTTATTTATAAGGTGTATCTTCCATTGCAATTTCCACTTCTTGAAGGAAGATGTTTTGTTTTGGCTTCTTTTTATCTCACTAGGTATCTACAGTACTAACCATAGTGCATGCACACAGTAAGTGCTTAATAAGCCCTTTGGAATGACTGATTTGTTGACTGATGGACACAACTCAGTAAGGCATACAAATATGTGCAAATATTTGAACACTGTCCCTTTCCCTTAGTTATCACAGAAACTAGTGGAATATTCTTATACTTGGTGATTAGAGGACAGTGTACTTGATGAGCCTTGATCACCACGTAGTTCTCTTTAGGATAGACCAAGCATGTCATATGTTGTCTGGATCTATAGTAAAGGGGCTGTGTGGAGAGGATCTCAATAACAGGAACATTCTCGGGCTTTTCTTGACCTCCCATGTGAACCTGAGCATTTTTAGCATCTCATTAATTAATCAATCAGTTAATTAATTAATTAGTTCATTCATTCTTTTATTCATTAATTAAAAAACATTTATTAAACACCTGCTCTGTCCAACAGTTGCCTGAGTAATTCTTCACCCAGGTATTATGTTGCATCCTCCAGGGTAATGCAACCTTAGTAATATCACTAAGGTGAGTAGGTTACCTCACTCATCTTACGGATACAAGGCTCTATTTTGCTTTTAAACCAAGCAGGTGAGTAAGAATATTATTGACATATGGCAGACACAAAATTACCCCAGGGAAAGAAACTTCTATAAAATGAGGTGGCTGGTCCAGATGATCCCTCTAGCCCTCCCAACTCAAAAGGCTATAAACATGTGAAATGGTGGCCAAAAGGTAAGGGTGAGAATAAGACAATGGTAGATTTTGCCTCTGTAGCAGAAGTCTAAGTAGAAGGGGTTATCCTAGCTAGGCATTTAAAGGAATTTACTGGCAAGTCATGTAGAGCAATACGGAAAAAGCAAAGGTAGAAATGTGCATATCATCATTTTTTGGTGCCCTGTCCAGACAAAAAAAAAACAATGCCTTATTCTACAACAGCTTACAAACAGTGACTTCTTTGTGCTTCAGATAGTGAAATGCTCACACATTTAGTGGTATGGTGAGACACTTATACAAAGAGACACACTCATATACACACACACATACTTACCTTTTCTAAAATAGTTACACATTCAAGAGATGCTCTAAAATTTTTAAAAGTTTGTGTGTTTTTCCCACAGTCCCTGAAAAATCTTGAAAATATCAGTTTCCTAATTTTCAAAGAAATTCCTTAGATAAATTCCTAATCATTTTGATTAACTCAATTATAATCTTGGGGTATAAATCCTACCCACAAAAGACAAAATAAACTTTTCATTCCTTACAGGAGCCCCACATTTTAACTCTCAGTTGGAAAGAGTAGTTAGGCAGAAAAGAAAGAAATGCTTATTTTCTTTTATATTGTCTGAAACAAGAAAGCTTGAAATTTCCAGGATCCCCTTCATCAGTCCTGAAACAGTGGGATGATATTGTTGGAGTGGTTATTCATGAAATTCACCTTCAAATGGTGTCCATTTGACCCTTTGCTTTCCCATGCCATTTTTCTTCTTCAAGTCCTACTTAAAATTAACAAATGCTTTGAGAATAATACTTGCTAAAAGATTGATTTCCTACAAAAAAGTACTTAGTGCTTGAAACCTGTTATTAAGCTGCATAGAGTTTAAATTTTACAAAGTAGTTGTCAAAAGGAAAACATTAGACCAAAGTATTTATAATTTTTTTGAAAAAAATTATGATTCAGTTTTTTTTTTTAAATCAGTTCATTCCGATAACCCCATACCAAAGCCACTGCAGGGAATTTAGGTTAAAGACAATATGACTGAAATCATTCAAGAAGTAACTTAAAATAAATTTATAAATTATTGATCCTCTATGTATTGTTGCCTATATTTTATTCACAAGAAGTGATTGCTTCCGTAGGTAAACCATAGCAACACATTTGTTTCCTACCAATTTCTTTTTCCCTCTCTAAACATCAGCCATTTTCTTTTTAATGAAAAGATTAGATATTTACCAGCTGTCTGAGGAAGCCCGGAATATTCCATAGATGTCCTGGACAAATGGGTCGATGGACCTCATCCTTCCTCGATATTTCATTTCATCCATTTGTCTCCTCTACTCTCCGTACCTTTCATTGACAAGGATATTGAGATTTGTTTACCTACACCAGCTGCTCTAGGGTGGGGTAGGTATGGGGAAAGTGGCATCAAGGGAATTTCACTAGGAGCCCTAGTGAAAGAGGATTGAATTTCAACTAAAAAGCTGATTATACTCAGACAAAAAAGGGGGGGCAAGGAGTGAATAGCAGTAGAAAAGTAAGAACATAAAATAACTTGAAGAAGGGCAAGGAGACTGTTTTAACCTGAGGCATAGAGAAAAAAAGATAAAAGAAGGGATATAAAGGCAGTGAACAAACAAGAGATCCCCAAAGATTCCAAGACCTCTGAAATGCATTTCCTTGAAATTACTCATTTGAAGTATATGATATTCCCCTATTATTAATAGCTACATTCCTCTTGAGCTTAATGGAACTTGCCTGACATGATAAAAATGACAAACAATTTACTTCTATCTGATCAAACCAGAAATTACAAAAACTTAGGGCAAAACCCCTAAACAAAGCTGAAAGTGTTGGTATTTGGTCTATATGACACTATTTATTTTTCAATTCCCTCCTGACTTTTTTTAATATAGGCTGCCTGAAAATGGTTGAAGGATTTTAAGGAGGTATTCAAGTAAGAACAAAACTTCTGGATACATATAAGGAGACAGAAGATATTTGGCAATAATAAAGAAACAAATAGAAAAAGAATGTTGAAAAGGTATGAACTTTCTATAGTTCATACCTAAAAAAATAGGTCTAAAATTAAGGTGATATGCAAATCTAATATTTTCACATATTCCTAATGTCAAAAAATATTTTCTGGTTCACAATGTATTCCTTTTCTAACTTAGCATAACTCAGCAACTCTTGGGAAAGCAGCAATCAGGAGTATTATATCAACTTTCTGTCATTTATTCATTTTTTAAATGCCAGAACTACCTCCACAGAGATCAAAACCTTTTAATAACTTAGTCTAGCCAGGTCCCAATTAGTGCAAATACTGAATCCTATGAAGTGATACTGTGAATTCAAATTCACACTATTTGAAGTTATAATTAAGTAAAATATGGTCATTGGTTCCAGCCCAAAAGAAATGTAGTAGAAATTCTAATAATGCAACCACTTCAGGGGATTCATTTTTACATTATTTGGGACCTCTCTCCAAACTCTTATAGAGAGCTGCCTGAAACTCAGAGAGGTTAAATAACTTACAGTAAGACAACTGTTAAGGGTCAGAGGAAGGTCTTCTTTACCCCAAGAACTACACTATAGCCAATATGCCATGAAGCCTTTTTGTATGGTTATTGGATAATACTATTATTGAGAAAATATTTCTGATCAAAAAGTACTTTTATGTGAAAAACCCGACTAATAATAGTAATCTATTCATTTTTCTCTGGGATTGTGTGTTATTTCTAATTTGTCCTCAAGAAGATATGAAATTGAAATGACTCTGAAGCTTTCTTATTGGTCAAAAGGATTTTCAAAGATAAATCAACTTCTGAAAGGAAAGAAACAAGATGATGACTAACCTGCCTTTTTCTTTCTTTTCTAGCTTTTGAGTCTTTTATCAAAATTGACATTACTTTACATGGTAAAAAAAAAAGTGAGTATCTTTCCCTGTACTGAATGACTTGTCTAGACAAGCAAAGTGGTCTGTATAACATAGTGACAAACATTTTCAAACCATGCAGGTGTTGTTTTTTTTTTTTGTTTGGTTTGGTTTTGTTTTTTTTTAATATTGAGTGTGAATGGGCTAATTTAGTAAGAAACAAAACTAACTCACATCATCTTCAACCCACTAACCCTGGTTTTATTTTAGGGGTTCATAAGAACACCTCAGTAAAGGTATTCTCTCTCACACATTCTCTCTCTCTCTCTCTCTCTCTCTCTCTCTCTCTCTCTCTCTCTCTCTCTCTTTCAGTGAGGCAATTGTGGTTGTGACTTGCCCAGGGTCACACAGCTAGTAAGTGTCAAGTATGTGAGGCTGGACATGAACTCAGGTCTTCCTGGATCCAGGGCTGGTGATCTATCCACTGCACTACCCAGCCGCCCCGCACATTCTCAATAAATTATACAACTATGGGTAGGATCTTTGCTTTCATCCTTGTGGAAGAACTGTCTCTATGATGTTGGCACTGTCTCTACCAATGCAGACAGCAACCCATTTATGACATACATACTATAAAAGTCTTGGGAAATTTTCCAAGAAATTAATCATCTAAAATGTAAAACTCAGGATTCAAGTAACGATTTTCAAAGCTAAGGTTTCATATCTGAAGTGCGGTGACTTTTTACCAGAAGTCATAAATTTTATGATGATACTAACTTATGTCAGAAAACTAACACTAAGAAAGAACATCTTAGGCATCATTGCACCACTTAAAACATTGGATCCAAGTTCACTTTTGGGCTTGCTTTGCAACTGGGGATAAAGACAGGGAAATTAAATAATATTCTGGATAAGGGATAATATAGAAATTATAATGATGAAAAGGAAACAATTTTTGGTAAAGACTAACAAAATGAAATACTTAGTAGTTCTGAGGAATTCAGATGCTTTCTTTGTCAAAACGAATTAGGTTAATTGAAACTCTGAATCTTCTGAGGTATACCCACCAGGAAATCTGGGGGAAAATAAACCTCCCAGGCACAATATAAGGTGACTACACAGGCAAACATTTTTTGCTGCAGTGCAGATGAATTTTAAAAGAAACTATGTGGAATACTAAATATTTCCACAATACATTGTAACAGCTCCAAAAAAGCTATTAGGTGTTATTGTGTTGGCTGCCAATAAGGGGAGCCATTAAAACTTGGATCTTTGACATACTATGTTGTGATGTCAATGGCTTATTGATATGCAGGTAGCATACGATACATTTTAAGTATTTGAATATGACATATTTAGAGTGTATCAAATATTTTGGATTTCTTATTATGCAGTTTTATTTGAAATCCTTTTCATCAGTAGAAAATGTAGACATCCTTAAAAGCACAGAGGGACACTGTTAATTTAAGACATAAATGAACTATAATTGAAAGGGAAATGGCCTGATTTTGTTTCCCTTTCAACCTATACTAAATTCAAAATGATTAATTTAATAGAAATGGATACATTGCCATCAAGTTTCATTTTTGGGCTCAGATTCTACAGTGTAGGACTCAATACATTGTCTTTATAATTCTCTAATAAATTTTGTATCATCTCTTTTTGACCCATCCAATTCATTTAGAATCTGGTTACAGGCCCAGGAACAGGCCTCAATCATTTCCTTGGATACTCAATGAGATGGCTCATTTCTGATCATAGTTTAAAGTTGATGACTCAGTAGTCCTGACCCTTCAACCTAATGCCTTATGTATATGTTTTCAGACTATTGGATATACCAATGACATCTCAAATTAAATGTGGCAAAACAAAATTCCTATTCCTTTTCCTTGTTGCCCAAATCAACCTTTTTCCATGTCTCCAATGTGTTAAGCAGCACAGTTATCTGTCTAGACCACAGAAATTTTTATAAAGTCACATTCCAAGCTCTTCCTTCCTTCTTTGCTTCTTTCCTTCTTCCCTTCTTCCTTTTCCTTCTATACTATTTCCTTACCAGCAGGTTTTTATACTATATTCTTAGTCATAATAGGTAGACATTACTTTTTCTTCTCTATTCTCATCACTACAGTTTCTTGTAGAGGCTTTTAGATCCCTCCAATCTGCATTATTGTGAAAGCATCTGTGATAATCTCTCTGGCTCTAGGATTTTCTTCTCCTATTTGAGGGCTAGGATCATAGAACTCAAAATTGAAAAGGGCCTTAGAAGAGGAAGGTAAGGGAACAAGCATGTTTACGGTCCCACACTATTCCAGGCACTGGGCTGTGTTTTGTTTTGTTTTGTTTTTAGTGAGGCAATTAGCGTTAAGTGACTTGCCCAGGGTCACACAGCTAGTAAGTATTAAGTGTCTGAGGCCAGATTTGAACTCAGGTACTCCTGACTCCAGGGTTGGTGCTCTATCCACTGCACCACCTAGCTGCCCCACTGTGCTGTGTTTTACAAACATTATCTCATTTGATTCTTACAACAATTCAGGGAAATAGATGATATCATTATTCCCATTTAAGGAAACTGAAGTAGATGATAATTAAGTGTCTTACCCAGCATCACATGGCTCGAAAAGCATCTGAGGCCAGATTTGAACTCAATTCTTTCTGACTCAAGACCTAGAGCCATATCCACTGAACCACTCAACTTCCTGATTAGAAGTTACCTAATACAACATTGTCATTTCACAGATGAAGAAGCTTAGACACTGTGAGGAAAAAAATGGCTTGCCCCAACTTTCATAGGTAATAAATAAGAAATGGAACTGAGATTTGAAAGCACACAATCACACACACACACACACACACACACATACACACACACAAATACTATGCATAAAAGAATATCTCCTGCAATGATGGTATTAATTTTGCTAAGTTGGTTAAATATTCTGCTACCTGGTTAAAGATTAATTTTTACCAAAATAAGACACATAAGTTAAGGTTGAATGCCTTTCTAAATTGGCATTGACTTCATTATCATTTAACTTTTTAAGGCTGGTATTCATTTATTTCACTCTTTACTTCATATTTAAGCCATGTAAAGGGAAAAACTTCAGTTTTAATACTTATAACTGCCCTGTGATACGTTAGCAAATTGTTATGCTGGTACACTTAAGAAATTCAAATAACAAATGAGAAATAAAAAACTAAACATTTTAAAGTCCTGCAGAAGACAGGGCTCCAAACCTCTTTAAATTAAGCTTTAAAAACCAAAACATTCCTGGCATGTGCAGAGGGTGAACAATGCAATATTCAGACCTTATAGGAATTCAATTGGACACAATATTTGTTATTTTTAATCTCTGCCACTTAAAGAAATGGTACTTTTAAAAAAAATTAAATGGGCGTTATTTCTTATTTACATTTTTCGTAAAGTGAATTTAATTCTTCTGTTTGAAGTTCTAGGGTGATCCTATTTCTGTAAATGTGTACAATATAGAGTTTACTCTGCTGATTTAGGTGCTCAAATCCTGGTTAGGGTTGTACTCTTTAAGGATCAGTTCATATGTATATATTACTTGCAATGTTGCTAATTTTATATATGTATATATTTTTTTTTCTTAAAAAAAAAAAAGGGCCAAGAGGGTTTAATGACTTGCTTAGGGTTACATAGCTAGTAAATGTCTGAGGCCTGATTTGAACTCAGGTCCTCTGGACTCAGAGGTCCAGACTCAGGTCCAAAGGACATTTTTCTCCAGAACTATAGTATAATGGCCTAACATACTTTTGAATCTCATCCAGGTGAATCCTGGCTTCCACAAGAGGGCGACTTTGAGAACAACTTATTTCAAACCAACTTTAATGTCTTCCCCCAAATAAATTACTAGCCCCCCTTCTCAGCTTCCCAACTTAAGCCAAAAGCATTATCAGTCTCCCAACCATTCAGGTAAGAAAATATCTGAGAAACAAGATAGCTGACCAGACCTTTGCTTTGATTCCCAGATCTCTCAAAACCTCTCTGAAACATGAATTATATACAAAAGATAAAACAAATCAAGCTTTCTCCATGAAGCGAATAAGAATCCAAAAAGTAGGATACAACAACAACCACAAAGTCAGGAATTGATATTCACTGATCCTGAGCTCCCAAATCACCCCTCCCCCACTTTGCACACTACCAATAGTAAGGCTGTACTAGCACACTCAAGAACACAACACAGGCTAACATTAGTGTGGATAGAGCACCAGCCCTGGATTCAGGAGGACCTGAGTTCAAATCCGGCCTCAGACACTTAACACTTACTAGCTGTGTGACCCTGGGCAAGTCACTTAACCCCAATTGCCCCACTAAAAAAAAAAAAAAGCTTCCCTTTCCACGCTAGTCCCCCCTCCCTCTTTCCAATGCCATGAACACCCCAGTTCTAGAGTATGGAGGTTGCATAGG
The DNA here is from genome assembly GCF_019393635.1 of Dromiciops gliroides. NCBI lineage: Eukaryota > Metazoa > Chordata > Mammalia > Microbiotheria > Microbiotheriidae > Dromiciops > Dromiciops gliroides. Next base: position 61,302,747 of record NC_057863.1, read on the forward strand.
CCTCAACAGAGAGCTTGGTCACAGCCCTTCAGGGGCAATACCTACTGGGGGCTATAACCTAGAAGTACCAGTGCTACAAAGTTCTGAACTGCTGCTCTCATGGAAAGCAGGCTCTGAAATGCCAGTGATCTTCAGAAAAAGCAAGGAACAGCCGGAATGGGACAGGACACTGGAACAGGACACCATGAAAGTGGGGGTGCTATGCAGCATTCCACTATACAGAGAACCTACTAGGGCCAGTTCTGACCACTCAATAGTCACTTGTGGCCGAGACCTAAAATGGTCAACTGTGAATTTCACAAAATGGGATTAGATGAGATATTTTAAGAGTTAGCACCCAAGGAAACCCACAGGGTTTTGCGAAGTGAACAATAAGGAAGAAGTAGAGGGAGACTTAAAATACCAAAGATTTAAGAAAGAAGAAAACTCAAAGTCCTTGAAAGTAAACAGAAAAATCAACAAGAAAAATAATAACAAGAGAATCAAATATGGCCTCCAAATTCATTAAATTGGTTCAGGCATCTATGTATAAATTTTGCAAAATCAAGGGGAAAGATCCAATACCTCAAATACAATGATCTCAAAATACAAAGGAATACATTTTAATTACACAAGACTATCCTGCCTCCACTAGACTATGGAGGATGGAATGGGATATTGTATTGTGAAGAGCAATGGAACTAAGGATACAGCCCATGGTGACTTATCCTGCAAATCTGAGCTTAATGATATAGGGCAAAAGATGGATGTTCAATAATGAATAAGAGTTTGAAACATTTTTAGAAGGAAAATCAGAACTAAAGAGATTGTTTGCCTTTTGAACACCTCAAACAATAGAAAAGCAAGAAGAGTAAATAAAGGCAATAGGCAAGGTTAGTGATAGCAACAGAGTGACAATGGAGAGACCAGTCAGAGCTTTCTTTTTAAATATAATCAAGGAGACAAGGGTGAAGGAGGAAATCTAGTAGAGGTAGCAATGAAGAGATAGATGGGGGCATTTTTGGTGACATGCTGCCTACAGGAAATAAATGTTTTTGATTTTGCTTTTTTATGGGGGGGGACTACATTAAACTTCGGAGGGTACACAAAATGTGGAGAGGTAACAAGGGAATACAGAGGAGCGAGTGGTGGAATGGGGTCAAATGAATGAATAGCCATGAGGAGAAGATGACCAATATTGCCTCAGAAAAAAGAAGAGCTTACAGGAAAGTGAGTGAGAAGGAAGGTGGGGTGGACATATAAAAGGAAAAGAATGGAAGGAGGTCTTACTTTGGAAATGGAAGGGGGTTCCATTGATGATTGCTTCTAAGGGTGAAGAGAGTTGGTTGGTGAAGAGAGCTGAAGACCTTATACTAGATAAATGAAGCCTAGGCGATTTGGTGCTTAAAAATGTCTATTTTTCCTGGGAGAAGATGAATTGGAAACTATCTGTGCAGCTGAGACAGGGAGGAGTATGAGAGCATGGAGAAAGGGAGTAGATTCCCAGGCAAATATAGAAAACAAAAGTCAACAAGATAGAGTAACAATGATTGGTGGGCTGCATAATCACAGATGTAATGGGGGAAGGGTGCTAAATTGGGGCAGTGTCCTCTCTGATGCTTGAATAATTGTCATTGTTTTAGAAGTGCAGCACAAAGGAAAGGGAAAATCCTTTCCACTAAATTATATTGCTAAAAGGCAGTGGCAGAGAGTGCTGAGAAGGGAGAGCCTAAAACTGATTCCTTGGAAGCCTTGATTACATGAAGAATACAGAGAAAAGACAGAAAGTAGACATTTATAGGAGTCATGAATAAGAGAATCGGGGTTTGGAGTAAACAAAAATATAAGATGGATAATGAATAAAGGGAGAGCAATTCTTTTTTGGAAAGGGATACAAAGAATGAAATTTTCAAACTACAAAACAGGACTACCTAGTAGAAAAGTCAAAATATTAAATGATAAGAGGATTGGGGTGAAGGTAAAGAAAAGAGTCAGTGAAAATAGGGTCATGTTAAAAATTTTTTAAAAGTTTACAGTAAAGCAACTGAAGTAACATAATTTTGTGTTTACAGCAGAAGAGGGAACTTAAAACTGAAAAGTTTCTGCATAGACAACATTAATTCACCTAGCATAAGAAAAGAAGTAGCTCAATAGGAAAAAAAATGGTATTAAATTTCTCTGATAAGGTTTTGGTATCCAATAATATGTGTGTATGCACATATGTATAGATATGCATACATATATAATGTGTGTAGATGTGCATATGTATGCATATGTATGAGATGACCAATATTGTATGTATATTTGTATATATGTATATGACTGATGTCATTTTCCAATAGATAAATGAACAAACAATTTTCAAAAGAATGGAAAAGTATTCAAAACCAAATAAAAATGTTCCAAATCACCAATAATAGAGAAATGCAAAGGAAAACCACCCTGAAATTTCCCTGCGTGTTTTGCATGACCAAAAATTAGGTATGTTGGAGGTGTTGTGGAAAGGTAGGTCTACTAATACACTGTTGGTGGAGCTGCAAAGCAGTACAACCATTTGGAGAAACAATTAGGAATTATGCATATAAAGTGACAAATATGTCTATGTCCCTTGAAACAGAGATTCTATTATTGAGCTTCTTCCCCGAAGAAGATACTAATAAGAAAAATAAGTGCAAATATGCTCCAAAATGCAGCAGCATTTTTTGTGATAGCTAAGAATTGGAAACAAAATATATTCCCATAAATTGGGAAATGGATAAACCAATTGTAGTACACAAAGGTAATGAAACATTGCTGTGCTATAAGAAGAAATTATATGTATGATAAATATAGACAAGCATGGAAAGATCCTTATGAACTGATGGAAACTGAAGTAAGCAGAGCCAACAAAACAATATACACAGCAAATATACAATGTAAATGGAAAGAACAATACCACATAAAAAAATAAAGTCAATGTATCAAAATTATAAAGATCAAGTGGAACACAAATGAAAAGAGATTCAAAGATACCCTCAATTCACCACTTCATAGAGGAGAGACACATGCAGGTGTTACATTTTACATATGTTTTCAAACATTTTTCAATTTACAATTGTACTGACTTTTCTTTAATCCTCTCTAAAAAGTATTTTTTGTCACATGGGATGATTCCAATGAGAGAGACTGAAAAAGATATGTGGCATACTATGGTGATATAAGATATAGAAGATAATTAAAAAAACATTTAAAAACAAAAGAAAACAGTTGATTTTTCTTCTTCATCATTTTTATCGAGTCAAAAGATCCTACTGATTCTTCTTTCCCCTTTGTATTAAAATCACTATAGTTCAGGCCCTCAACCTCTTTTACTGGTATAGTTCTTTTGCAGGAAACTCTAAAGTCATGAATCTGAAAGGAATTAGGAACTTTTCAATTCTCTAGTTTCAATACTCCTATTCAGGAAAATTTTTACTGTTCTGATACATAGCAGAATACTAAAACCGACTCTCCTTTGAAAGAATATAATTTATCATATGCAGCCAGTCATCACTATTTGTGGGGGTAGCATACTAAAGAAAAAGTGGAAAAAGTGAAAAGTGCAAATCTTGATACATTGAACTTATGGGAAAATGGGGTTAGGTTCCCACAGTCACCAAAAACTGTAATGTTTGCCTGGAGATTGCTGAAAATACACTTTTCCATATACAGTTCTTCATAATAAAACATTAATTCTGCTAATACGCACTTTTCCTAACATAATAACCATGGACTAACCCATAAAATGCAGTAGACAAAAGAAAATTGATAACATGCAAAACATTTTTCTCACTAGTAATTTTCTAGAATTCTATGAACTTTTGTGCTAACATTGCTAATTTAAAAAAACTACTGATTTAAGTCAACTTTCACTTTTCGTAACATATGAAATCTATAGTTCCATAAATATTATACAGCAAATAAACTTCTTAAAAATAAAATATGGGGGCAGCTAGGTGGCACAGTGGATAAAGCACCAGCCCTGGATTCAGGAGGACCTGAGTTCAAATCTGACCTTAGACACTTAACACTTACTAGCTGTGTGATCCTGGGCAAGTCACTTACACCAATTGCCCTGCCCCCCAAAATAAATTAGTGTTTCCTATTTAAAAAAAAAAACAAAACTAAAATATGTTTTAACCTGAGTCTTAACTTTCATTGTCAGGTGGAAGTATGCTGTATACTCTACTGCTACAAACCTCCATACCTTGGCATGCATTTGAAAACCAAGGGAGAGGTTGCTAGAACTTTAGTTGCTACTGTCTGAAGATGCCAAGACAGGTGAGGTTTCGACCACAATTTTGACACTGTCCTTTTTGGCTGGTAGATGGCATTGGAGATCATGAAGGACATGCCAGCTGAAATAATTCATTAGCAATGTCATCTTCATGTTCCATTGGAGATCCTTAAAGGTCTCAGAGTATAGAAACATAGCAGAGGTGAGTTGACATTTGACCTTGAGGCTACAATATATGTTGGAATTAGCAGCCTCAGTTTCTCTACTGCACATAGCCACTAATGCCTGCTTACCAATGGGAAAGTGAAAATGAGGTTACTAATAAAATCTTGGAATGCTCAGAGGCAAGACAATTGAATATGGGAAAGTTGAGGATTGGCTATAACTTTCTTCCTAAAAGTTTTTTGGGGGGTTTGTTTTTTAGAAAACACAAAACCTAGGGGTATGTAGAATGGGGGAGACCATTTGCAAAAAAAAAAATCCCATAATTTTGCTGAGCTTTTCCCAAGGCCTTACCCCATTCAAGTTAAAGTATTTTATCCTTAAATGGTCAAGGGAACAATGGCTCAGTCTGCTCAGGTAGAATCCTGGAAAAGATGATGCACTAAGAGTCAGAGGGTCTTCAGCAAGGCTTCTGATCAGAAGACCAGCAACATGATCACCACCAGGAAATTGTGTTTAAGAAAAGGAACGCAATGATCATCTATGAATGGCCTTTCCCTGTTCCATAGTCTCTTCCTCATCCCCTATCATAGTTATGTAAACCTGTTTTTCTTAAATATTAGACTGTGTCTCATGTCATTCCAAGCTTGAATATGAGGTACCAGACTCATACCTGGCACAAGCCAGATCTGGACAACTCCAATGAGTAAACATAGATCTTCTTTTTTAATTTCAAATATAACAATAATGGTGATGTTAACAATAATAATAGCTAGTACTTATATAGTGCTTAGTTTTGCAAAGCACCTTATGTATAGTACTTAATTAATCTTAACACCAACCCTGGAATATAGGTAATTTATTATCTCAAATTTACAGAGGATGAAACTGAGGTTAATAGGTTAAGTGATCTGCCCAAAGCCATATAGCTAGCACATGTCAGAAGGATGATTTGAACTCCAAGTGCAGCTACCTGAGGATTTCTTTCCCACTGTGCTTCCAGCAGATATTTTTGGGTTCTATCCTGAAATATTCTCTGTGTTATCGCCGTCGCTGTTATTGCTGCTGTCATCATCATCATCATCATGATCAGTAGCATTTATATACAGCTTTACAAATAGTATCTTTGGGGCAGCCAGGTGGCGCAGTGGATAGAGGACCAGCCCTAGATTCAGGAGGACCTGAGTTCAAATCCGACCTCAGACACAACACTTACTAGCTGTGTGATCCTGGGCAAGTCACTTAACCCCAACTGCTTCACCAAAAAAAAAAAATACAGTTAACAAATTTTATCTTCTTCATTGTATCATTACAACAATGCTGGGATATAGGTGCTATTATTATCTTTATTTTATAGTTAACTGCGGACTGAGGCTGTGGAAGGTTAAGTGATTTGCCCTTGGTCACACAGAAGCTCAGGGCTTCCTGAAACCAGGCTAGAGCTCTATGTACTGTGCCCGCTAACTGCTCTATAGTTTATTGCACCCTCATTCTGTAGAGAGCTTTTCCATACTTCCCAGTTGCTTCTAATAGGGCCTCCTCATAATACTTTTTCATCAATTGCAGATTTGAATTTTGGCTAGATAAGGTCAAAAAGTCACTCTCTAATAAGACAAAATTTAAGCTCTCCACTCACTCAGAAGAGAAGACATTTCAATTCTACCAAATAAGGTCTTTTAAACAACGAGGGGGGATGTTTCAAATAACCCAGTAGCTCGCATTTGTATAACCCTATTTATATAGCCAAGGATGTCCACAATTTTGCTCCTCATCAGTATTTCCTTAGATAAAGACTATGCTTCTGCTATTCCTTTTGTGTGTGTTTCCTTCAGCAGAGATGTTTTGTTCTCCTAAGTTACTCAATAGGAAAATTTAAAGGAAGAATTAAAAAAAAACACTTTTAAAAAATCCTGTCACTCACTGTATTAGTGATAATTATGGCTACAGCCTTTGAACTTGATTTCTTGCCTTCAGGTTATATTCTTTCTGATATGTATTATTCCCACAGAGTTTGGATGTCATAAAACTAATCAGGTATTGGAGTTCCAAAAATTAAGCCTCAGTGATAATGTGGATATTACATTAAATACAATTTTATTTTTGCAAACTTACCACAATGAATCCAAGATAGACCCAAATTGGATTAGCCTTTATGAAAAGAAAGACCAGTCAAAGGAAGAGTGTTAAACAAATCCCAACTCTTTTCAGGTCTACATTCATTTTCCATATGACATTCCAACCATAGTTTTCTTTTAAATAATAAAGCTCCCTTCCCTCATAGAATCATTTTCCTTACTAATATGTTACAAGCCAATGGAGTGTCATTTTAGCAGTGAATCCCTAGGGATTTGACTCAATCTTATTGACATGTATTCATGTCAATCTAGAACTTGAGTGAAACACAGGGTGGAAACTTCCAAGAACAAGACCTTAAGTTTTGACATTGCATTATGGAGATAAATGCCTAAGGGCTTAGTTCTATATTTAGGATAATTTTACATTTATTTCATGAGCATACATTTCTTAAATATTCTTGAAATATACGTGGAGACACAAAGAGGGGATCCACCCAAAATTCAAACCAATAATCAAAAGCCATAAAATCAAAGTTTTTTCCTGTTTCTATTATATACAACCCAATTATTCTTCCTGAAACATTCTTTCTATTAGGTTACTCCCCTATTCAAAAACATCTTACTCTCTCCTGCCTACAGCTCTTCAGACTCCTATAAAACTCCTCTGGTTCTATAGACTCTCCTCCACTCTCCATCCATCCATCCACCCTTATCACTGTCACTGGAGCAGCTAGGTGGTGCAGCAGATAGAGCACAGGCCCTGGAGTCAGGAGGACCTGAATTCAAATATCACTTCAAATACTTAATAGCTTTGTGACCCTGGGCAAGCCACTCAACCCCAATTGCCTTAAAGCACCTAAGGCCATCTTCAATCATCCTCATCTTGCCATTGGACCCAGATGGCTCTGGAGGAAAGAGTGAGGTTGATGACCTTGCACAGCCCTGCTTCACTTAAATCCAATTCAATGCAAGTCCTGGTATCACCCCAGTGTCATAGTCCTCTTTGAGAAGGAAGGACAAACAACAATATCCCACTGTCTCTCAACAAGAACCCTGTGCCCAAGCCTGCCTGATCTGTTTCCTATCACTTGGACACAGCATGTTATTCCTTTTTGGTTAGAAGGGACATTGGATTCCTCTCTTCTTATCTATATCCTATGCTCAGTTACATCCCTGATTAATTTCTCTCTCCTCTAGTAGGCATTTTTCTGACCATTTCAGCCCCATCTAAATCCCTATTTCTGAAACTATGAAGGTACTTATTTATTACATGATATTAACCCCTATTAATCTGGGAGCAAATACCTGTCCTGCCTGCATCTTAGGGGCTTTATATAGAAAATAAATTGGGATGAGATTAGATTAGATGCCCATTAAAATCTAACTCTATGTCAATGGACCTATGATCCTAAGTATGTCTTTTTGTCTTCAAATTGAGCAGAAACACTAGGTATAACGTTCTTCTTTGATATTACCCCCTTTCTCACTGCATAGTAAATGTTTTATCTTTAGTCACTACTCAGAAAATTTTTGTTGGCTAAAGGAATCTTTAGGCCATTCTGGTTTTGTTGAATCCTATTTTTAATAAGAGATGGAAAGATAAATGATATTTCAGTGTAGTCCTTAATTATCTAGTGAGTGTTTATACTTGCCTACATTTTATTCACTTTTTAACCCATTAAGCTCATCTATACCAGGATAATCATGCTGTCCTAGACTTTTACCAAATTACATCATCAAGATAAGGATAGGAATCCCTAGGGTGAGCCAAGCTATACCTGCTAATGTAGATGCTCATTTCTCTGATTGGGAAATAGAAAATTTTAGTCATTTTCTTGCTCCCCAAAGTATTATTTTCCACTTCATTCAATGATTACCTATCAGCCCTTCTTTCTTGGCTTCTGCAAACTTCATTTTCCTTTGCTATTTTCAGGAGCTTTACTACACTTAGACTCAAGCAATTTTAAAACCGGATGATACCTTAGGGATCATCTAATTGTAACACATTTCCCACTCAACTTTGGAATCATATGCTTCTGGGTTTATCTTGATCTATTTTTGGATAATAATGAGCATCCTCGCATGGCTCACATCCCCCATCCCAGAATAAAATGAGAAAACCTACAGTCAATCTCAGGTCAGTACACTCATTGCTTATTCTATTAATATTTGAGACAAGAACCATAAATAAAATAGCAAAGCATTTAATTAGGATAGAATTACAAATGAAATAATTGGAGTAAATCTATCAATAGAACCAATTTAGCTGTCCTGTGCAAAAATGACAGTGCCCTACAGACTCCTATACCATTGGGGTTGAGTTTAAGATGAAAAGCTAGTTGGAAAATGTATCCTGCTTATGTTCTTATAGCTTCATATTTCTGCTTCTGGCAGGCATTGCTAACATCTTTCTAATGAAGACATTCATGTTGGGTTGCTCCATGGACTTGCCAGTAATCTGCCACAACTCCTGGTTTGACAATACCATGTCAGTTTTGATTACATCATGTCCTTCCTTCCCCAAGTTGTATACTTGGGTTGATCTTAGAAACTGCTTATTACTCTGTTGCACTGATGGTAAAATACAGTCCACTAGGCTTTTAAAATACTCTAACCACTAAGTAGAATCATGTACCAATAAAAGTCATTCCCTCATGATACAAACATTCTATGCTTATACATTTAGATTCATAGGAAATGGAAGTACTGATAGACATTCTCCAGGGAAGCATAATGGGAAGGGGAGTCTCGGAGAAATGGAAATTCAATTTTTAATTTTTTTTGGTGGGGCAATGAGGGTTAAGTGACTTGCCCAGGGTCACACAGCTAGTAAGTGTCAAGTGTCTGAGTCCAGATTTGAAGTCAGGTCCTTCTGAGTCCAGGGCCAGTGTTTATCTGCTGCTCCACCTAGCTGACCCTGAAATGGAAATTCAAGGATGAATCTGAAACTGGGAACTGGATGAGTGGCTCAAGGATTAGCCTGAGACCTATGTTCTAGCTCCAGATCTGGTTTTACCTGACTTGTGATTTATACAAGTGGTTTTAGTTCTTTGTGTCCCACTACCTCCAATATATTCCATCATCAAGTCATATTAACTTGGTTTTTGTTCAAATATTCAGCATTACAGAAGTCAAGATAGAATTAATGAAAAAGTCAAAATCACTTAACCCTCAATGCCACACAAAAAAGAAAAAGTCAAAATTACTTATTATTTCTGTTCCCTACAGAAATGGATAAACATGAATGACCCATTAAATAACTATTTTTATTAAGGGAAATAATAACACAAAATCATGTATAAATTAGGAAATGAATATACAATCCATTTTCAAAAGTTCTCTTTTTTAATATGTAGCAAATGAGATAATATTTGGAAAGTGCTTAGCATAATGTCTGACACATGTTGTAGTTATGGTATTTTTCAGTCATGTTCAACTCTCTTCATGACCCTATTTGGAGTTTTACGGCCAGAGATAATGGTTTGCTATTTCCTTTTCCAACTCATTTTACAGATGAAAGAACTGAGGCAAACAAGGTTAAGTTACTTGTGTAGGGTCACACAGCTATTAACCATTTCAAGCTCGATTTGAACTCATAAAGATGGGTCTTCCTCACTATGGGCCCAATGTTCTATTCACTTGCTACCTAGCTGCTTCTGACAGATAGTAGGAATAATAATTTATTCCTGATATGTAGTAGGTGATTAATAAATTATCATCCCTACCCCTTCCTTTATACACAACATTCAAAAAATTCTTCATAGAAGACATTTTAGACTGCCCTTGAAAGGGGGTAAAGTCCTGCTGAAGTAGAAGATGTGGTCAAATCCTATCAATAAGAGCAGAAGATAGTTACTGGATTTGAGTGCAAAGTTGATCATCTTTTGGAGTTGCCTATGGCACTGTGAGGTCAAGCTATTCACCTAAGCTCATATGGCCAGTAGCAGAACACTTGTTCTTATATCTTCAAGTTGATGAAGCCAGCTCTTTCTTCAAGACAACATACTGCCTAGTGTGCAATAACATTCACATGCTATAGAAAGTTTTCTAATTATACATCCATATTGGTTGATGGGACAAAAGATAACTTTGCTTTCTCCCATGGAAAATAAACATACAGCATAGGGTAGTGTTTTTAAAATTTGCTCCTCGGAAAGTTCTTAAATATATTACTAAATAATGGGGCAGCTAGGTGGCTCAGTGGATAAAGCACCAGCCCTGGATTCAGGAGGACCTGATTCAAATCTGGCCTCAGACACTTGACACTTACTGGTTGTTTGACCCTGGGCAATTCACTTAACCCTCATTGCCTCTCAAAAAAAAAGAATATATTACTAAATAAATGTTCAGTGAATATATGAAGAAAAAAAGAAATAAAAAGCACAAAGAGCCAGCATAGCTTCATCAAGAACAAGTCATGCCAAAATAAAATTATTTCCTTCTTCACATAGTTATTAAATTGGGATATTGAAGGAATGTTTTAAATACAGTTTATCTAGATTTTAGGCTCCTGTTTTCTTGTGGAAAATATGAAGCCATATGTACTGCAACAGTGGTGTCAAACTCAAATACCCTATTGACTTTGAAAACCACAAATTAGCATTATCTATTTTGTGTTATATTTTTATTTATTGTTTTAAACATTTCCTAAAGACATTTTAATTCAGACCTGATGCACTCTCCAGCCATATGTTCAGGGTCTATAGTTTGATACCTCTGGCCTATCTAATAGTAAAGATTAATGAGATAGATTCTGAACTGCTTGAATGGTTGAAGTCAAAGAGCAATCATTCATGAATAAATATTGACTAAGTTAGGAATGGAGGAACCAACATTTATTAAATGCCATCTATGCACCAGGCATTATGCCAAGCACTTTACAAATATTATCTCACTTGATCTCATTTGGTAAAAGGTCTCTAATGGAGTAACCTATCTATATTTGACCCTGACCTCTGATATTTTTATCACAGACTTAAATAAAAGCAGAAACAATGTCATTATCAAGCTTTTAGATGATATAAAATTAGAAGGAACAATTAACACACTGGATGATAGTTCAGGAAAAAAATCCAAATAGACTCAAAGATTGGGTTGACTTTAGTAAGATAAAATCATTAGATATAAATGTAAGGTATTATTTTTTTTCTTTTTGTTCCTCACTTTAAAGTGAGGTACACACCACTTAATAAATGCTTTTTGATTAAATAATCTTTGGATTAAAAAATAACTTTAAAAATATAAGAGGGGGAGGGATTATCAATCTGATGAAGGTAGCATTTTTTTTCTGAAAATGATTTGGAGATTTTGATGAAGTGAAAAATAGAATATGAATAAATGGTATTATAGCAAAACCAAAGCAAGTCATTGTGTTCTTGTACTGAATAAAGAGAAATAATTTACAGAAATAAGAGGATTATCCTATAGTCTTCTCGGGTCGAGTCATCTATTGAGTATTGCATTCAGTTCTGAGCACTACATAAGAAGAAGGTCATTTAAGACCCAGAAAATATGGAAAGGCAAATCAGAATAATGGAGGGACTTGAATCCATGACATTTGGGGATCACTAGGAATAGCAGTACAGAATAAAAATTGGAGGGAAGGTAATAGCTATTTTAAGTACTTGAAAGACTGTCTGCTTCAATATGGGTTTGTTACAAGGAGAAAAGTCCTAACCAGAAAGTGGAATAGGGTGCTGCTAGAGATAAGAAGTTCCCCCTCATTGGAGGTGTTCAAGCAAAAATGGGATGACCAATTGGTAGGATGCTAAAGATGTTTAGGTAGCTGCTGAAGTCTCTTCCAACTCTATACTTCTGTGATTTTGTGAAATATAAGTGAATGATCTATAATTTTGTGAACTCCTGGTATGGTAACTCCCTCCAACAATGTTGATCATACTGTTACTTAATAAAAAAAAAAAACCTAGGGAGATTCTTAGGGCCCCCAGAAAGGTGTCTGGTACAGGATCAAATCTAGTCTTTCCAGTTACTGACTGGTCACCTTATCTACTAAGCCAAACATCTTCTAAATGTAAGTATTTGAAAAAAATCATTAGAAATGGAACATGAAACTAGTAATTAGATCAAAAAAGGTGTGAGAGGAGGTTTGAAATTTAAACTATTTTTTGTGGGGCAATGAGGATTAAGTGACTTGTCTAGGATCACATAGCTAGTAAGGGTGTCAAGTGTCTAAGGGCAGATTTGAACTCAGGTCCTCCTGAATCCAGGGCTGGTGCTTTATCCACTGTGTCACCTAGCTTCCCCTAAACTAATTATTTTTTAAAATATCATTTGGTACTTTGTGACTGTGGTGACACAATGATAAAACATGTCTATACATTTTGATAGAAAAGTTATACACATGGGTATTTGATTACATCTTTCCTACGTCAATAAAACTGTGTTTTGGAGCCCCAGACAAGATCTTAATACTTACTGGGGTGGAGGTTGTTGTAGATGACACCTGAGATCAATACTAAACAGAGGCAGAAGTTTTAACAGGTGAAGGTGAGAAAGGGGGACATTCCAGGCTACAAATGTCAAGGAAGCTCCTTGTTGCCCCTGCTTTTGGTTATTCTAAAAGAATGATTGCTAATGACTGTGCCTTGTGGGAGACGTAATGCTTCTCTAAGTGCTAGGGAAGGAATCTAGAGCAAAAAAAAAAGATGTGACCTTATGAGAATGAGAAGCTTATTTCATTGATTTTGATAAAATAGAGTTGATGTAAGTTTCCTCTAAACTCAGATTTTTGTGAGAAAATGACTTGAAGACCCTGACAACTCAAATGAGTTTGCACCCCCTCCCCTATCCTCCTACTTAAAAATCTGCCTTCACCTGCAGGAATTCTGCAGCTGAACTTTTTGCTGTTTGGAGGAAATGGTTAGATTTAATCTGCTTTCTAAAGATTTGGGACACACATCTTTGAGCTAACAGTCTGTACAAACCAGTTTGGCTTAGGAAAGTAAAATGGTGATACCTCATTTATTGAGCACCATAAGAAGATGAACTCTTTCCCATAATTTTTTTTTCTAGCCAAAGGGAGGTTAACCTTTTAGTAAATGACAAAACATAATATAAGTAGTCATAGCAATAGCAGCAACATTAGTGGTGGTAGTGGTGGTGATGGCAGTGGCTGTGGTCATGATGGTGGTGGTGGTACTTATGGTCATGGTCCTGGTGATAAGGTACTCTTGGTAGTAGTATAATTCATAGTAAAAGTAGTGGAATCAGGGCAGCTAGGTGGCACAGTGGATAAAGTACCTTCCCTGGATTCAGAAGGACCTGAGTTCAAATCTGCCCTCAGACACTTGACACTTACTAGCTGTGTGACCCTGGGCAAGTCACTTAACCCTCATTAACACCCCCCCAAAAAAAAAGTAGTGGAAGCATCAACAATAGCATTTCTTATCTCATTATCTTTGAGAAATGGAATTTAGATGAAATCTACTTTGTACATATCTTTGAAATATGTGGTTACTTTTGTCTCATCTCTTAAAATGTAAGCTCTTTAGGGCAGGGGCTATTTTAACTTTTTATGCCCAATACTTTTTTTTTTTAAGCAGGCATAGTTCAGTTTATTCATTGTTTATTAAAAAAAAAATCTTATGTGGTTGCCACAACAGCTGCCTGGGTCATCTGGACAGACACCTGAGTGTGAGTCTTCACAAGATGGTTGGTGAATTCCTGATAGGGAGACTTAGCAAACACAGTCTCCTTGCACAGGTCTGGGGTTAGGTAGCTGTATCTTTTGGAGGTGGCATCGAAGGTAGCTTTAGCAAAGTCGCCCAGAGTGGCAGTACATCCCCTTGCAGAAGTGCAGCTGTCATCAATTCCAGCCATCATTAGGAGCTTCTTAGGCACAGGAGCTGAGAGAATGCCAGTACCTCGAGGAGCAGGGATCGGGTGCACCAAAATGATCCACAGCGCCCAGTGACTTTGCAGGGCACTGTGTGAGGCTTGCCAGTCTTATTCCCCCAGTAGCCATGTCTCACAGGAAAGATGGACAGCTTGGCCAAAATGATTTCACCACGAATAGCTGTGGCTACTTCCTTGGAGCACTTGAGACCCAAGCCAACATGGTCATTGTAGTCACCAGTGGCCACAAAAACCTTGAACCTGATGCGTTGTCCCGCTCTAGTTTGTTTCTGAACAGATATGACCTTCAGAACCTCATCCTTCAATGAAGAATCCCGGGAAGAAATCTATGATCCCAGATTCCTTAACAGAAAGGGAGAAAAGATAGATATCCTCCAAAGACTTGATCTTCATGTCCTTGACTAGGCGGCCCAGCTTGGTGACAGGAACCCACTCCTTATCCTTGGCCTTTTCTCCTCAGGCCCCAAGGCCTCAACTTTGGCCCGGACCTCAACCTCGCCCCCCCCCGCCCCCTCCCAAAGCCACTGTGGGGGCCCTGGGGCCTACAGCTCTTCCTGCAGCACCGGTGTCATCCGCCATTTAGTGTTCATTAGAAGTAGATGCCCAATACTTTTTACAGTGCCTAACATATGGTAGGAGTTCAATAAATGCTTATTAACAGACAAGAGTCTTCTCTCCACTTGTACTTTATTGCTTCTAATATATGTTGGCCTAGAGAACCGGATAACTACATTTTTTAGCATTATGTATAAAATAAGAGCAAATACTTCTTGGGCAAAGCTCTGAGTGCTCTTTTATGAGCAGAACACATAGATTTTAGTTTATAGGTTTCATAGCTTCTATTTCAGCCAGTTATATGAATGTTTTATTACTTCTTTGCTCTCTTTGGTGTTTCAGATAACTGAAACTGCTTGGAGAGTCAGTTCTGAAATAATGAAAGAAATCTCACCTAGGACATTGTTATCCAGGTTACAAAAGGTATCCAAGTTCATGTTGAAATTAACTAAAAGCTCAAGTGAAGAGGTAGCCTTAGAAGTACTTTATTTTCCTGTTCAGTCATTTATTTTCAGTCTTGTCTGACTCTCCATGACCCCATTCAGGGTTTTCTTGGCAAAGATACTGGAGTTTCCTGCTGCAGCTCATTTTATACATGAGGAAACTGAGGCAAATAGGAGAGAGTGGATTACCCAGGGTCACCCAGCTACTAAGTGTCTAAGGCCAGATTTGAACTCAGGAAGCTGAGTCTTCTTGACTTCAGTCCCTGAACTCTATCTACTGCACTACCTAGTTGTCTCACACTTTAAGTACCTCCCAATAACTCCAATTTCTTTAGTACTTTGTAGTTTTCAAAATATTCATCCTCTGCCTTCCAAAAAACATGTAAATTGAGAAGTATCATCATCCATTTTGGGGGAAAGGAGCAAACATTAAAAATAAAGCAACATGCTTACCACTTTAAAAATATTCTCATTTGATCCTCTCAACAACCTTGGGAAGTACATGCTAACATTATCCCAATTTTACAGTTGAGAAAATTGAATCAGACAAATGTTAAGTGCAAGCCTTGCCCAGATAGGATGTGATAAGTCTGGATTTGAACTTAGGTTTTCCTGACTCCAGGCCTGGTATTTTACTGTACCACTTACTTGCCCTTTATAGCTGCTGAAATTGTGGTTCAGAGATGCTAAATTACTTAGCCACAGTACCATGTAGTTATTATTATTATTATTATTA
This sequence comes from Dromiciops gliroides, assembly GCF_019393635.1. Taxonomy (NCBI): domain Eukaryota; kingdom Metazoa; phylum Chordata; class Mammalia; order Microbiotheria; family Microbiotheriidae; genus Dromiciops; species Dromiciops gliroides. The sequence goes on from NC_057863.1 coordinate 61,318,827, forward strand.
TTATTATTATTATTTTAATATTTGTGCATACATACATACATACACATGTGTATCTCACTTTAAACTTTGCAAAGGTCTTTACATATGTCAACTCTTGATGTTCATAGCAACCCTGTAAGGCCAGGCTATTTTTATGCCTATTTTAGAGATGAAGAAACTAAGGACAGCAGGGATTAACTAACTTGAGCCAGATCAGAGGCAGTATTTGAGATCACATATTCTTGACTACAAGTCTTGTGTTCTATCCATTGACGGACCTAGTCCATACCTGGCAACACACTATTGGAGTAAATTGTCATAAACAACCATTTCAAACTACCAAGACTTAATGATTCACCATTCGTAGAAAACAAAAGCTGTATGAAAGCAGGACTTTCCCTGATCTCATCACCAACGAAGAATCAAGGTCAGAGAAGAGATAGGTTTTCTCAAACCCATACATTATATCTGGGCCAGAAGTGAAACTTCCAATATGGTCCATCTTCCTGCCACATTTACCCATGAAGATACACACACAAACAGCTCGGAAATGAATTGTATCTCAAGGCTAATTTTGAAAGGGAAAATTCAACTATTTGGAGACAGAGAATGTTCATAATGTATTTCATAGCACAGACAGGTTGTCTGGCATACATTTTCTGCCTACTGGTCTGGAGTCTGGTCCCCTGATTCCATGAACAATAGAAGCATCATTAAATCCCTTTTCACTTCATTGAAAATTTGATCCTCAAGGTTTCTTTAATGTACAGTGTCAGCAAGCATTCACAGCTATATGTGCGTATTAATAACATTTGGTATTTTTTGCAATACCATCTAAAAAGAAATTATCTTTCATGTAAGATTATACCTGCTACACCTCTAGAGATCACCATAGATATAAAACAGATTGAAACAGCAGACACCCAACAATATTAATTCACATGGGCCAACCCTTTTTTGTTTCTATCTTAAGATGTAAGGTATTAATATTTTAAAACATAAATGAGACAGAAAGTATAGAGATCTGTGTTATTTTTGCTTTCCTTTTTCCCCCTTCAGTAGGCATCCCCCTGTATCATTGTTTTGTCCATTTGCTTTTCCCAGAACAAAACTGTTGAGTACATTTTTCTCCTTCAAGTACAATGAACATTTTTAGTATGAATCAACAGAAAGAAAAGAAATCCAATGTATACATGTCAGTCTGAATTTCTGTCTGGGAATCTGAGATTTCAAATTGCATTAATGACTGGATCACACTGCAGGGTAATGAGGTTTGGCTGTCTTTCCTAAGAGTTGCAAAAGTTGACAGGAAATGGAGAGGGCCAATGGCTTTCACCCTTGCACAATCTTTTACCCTGTGAACTTCTATCAGTGATTTCCTCCCAGAATTCCATTTTGAAGACCAATTCTGTTTAGGTATCATTCTTCATACATACTAGCACCTTGTTCACAACCTATGGTCTCAGAGACTTGGCAAGATCACTTAGAAATGAAGTTGTCTAGTCACACAGCCTGGATGATCCAACTCTTATTGGGCCTAAGTCTAGATCTCTAGCCCTTGCATAACTCTTAGTATCACATATGGTCCATTTAATGCCTTTAGTATATGAAGTACTGGTTACTTGCCATTATTCTAGATAGTGTCAGTTATTTTGTTTAAATATGTTGGCTTTTTAGATGTGAAAATTTATGTGAGGCAGAATAGTATCTTATCTTTGCGAAAGGTATTTATGACACCATACCATGTAAATCTTATTGAGGGACAGTGTTTGTGTAATGACTAAAGATACAGCCTCAGTGCCAGGAAAAATCTGACTCTGATTTGAGCATCTGACACATTCTGCTGTCTGATCCTTTAAACGTCACTTAGCCTCACAGTGCTCTAGGTAACCAAGCTAAGAAGGTACAAAGATGGTGCTGTCCTGCATTGAGAGAGAGAGTTTCTTCTGGGTATTCCCAATACTAGTAAAATAACACAGCTCATCCCTATCTATCACTAAATCCTATGAGCCATTTTTTATCCCTATTTTTTCCAGTTAAAATTTGTAGCCATGAAACTTAAATGCTCCCTAATTTGAAGCAGCTAAGTAGTGCAGTGGATAGAGCACTGGCCCTGAAGTTGGGAGACCCTGAGTTCAAATATCACCTCTGACACTTGCTAACTATGTGACCCTGGGCAAATCACTTAACCCCAATTGCCTTAAATATACAGGCCCATCTCCAGTCACCCTGATATATATATCTTGCCACTGGACACAGATGGCTCTAGAAGAGAGAGTGAGGTTGGTGACCTTAGAACAGTCCTTCCTCACTTAAATCCAATTCACTGAAAGTCATGACATCACCCTAATGTCATGGTCTTCTTCGAGAATGAAGAACAAACAACAATAGCTCCTTAAGTTCTACAATGACAATAATAAAGCTGGGATTTTAAAACTAAACTCTGATTCCAAATATTTCTATACAGCTATAAACACACTGAATCTATGACACCTTTTCTTTTACTATATACTTTAAAAATTACTTAGATGTGAAATGTGCATGTGTGCATGTGTGTGTGTGTGTGTGTGTGTGTGTGTGCAATAGTTGTGCCCTTTTTAGAAACACAGACTCTCCTATTTGAATGTGACTTTAGTGGCCATTTAGACCAATCCATACTTGAAAAAAATCATTTTTATGACATTCTCATGAAATGCACATACAAATTTGGACTGAAGACCTCCAGTGAGGGGCTACCTACCACATTATGAGGTAGCCTTTTCTACTTCTGTATAGCTCTAATTGTTAGGAATTTTTCTAACATGTTCATTGCTTCACTTCCTAATCTTCAGCCATCTACTTCATAGTCTAAATCTGGCATGGCTCCCATTTATTTTCAGCAAGAATTAATTGTTTTTTTAAGAAAAGCTATATACTAAAGTTGTAAGTAAGAGGAGTTGACATAAAACAACATACATGCACATACAAATAATGGGGAACATGATCATTCCCTACGTACAAAGGTTTTTGGGAAAAGGTCAGTCAGTGTTAGAATACAAAGATGAGGTATAAATGTAGAGGATGCTTGTGGCAAAGGGATACCTTGAAAGTCCTGGTAAGAGGAGTTCTTTTGGTCTATGTATGGAATCCTTATGATGATTCCTTTAGTTATAGCCTTCCATAGCTTCAAGGATAAATTCTTTCCTAAAGTCCACAGCCATACTTTTTCCACAATGTGGGAGGAAAGAGGAATGGATGACACAGTCCATGAATCAGCATTCTTCCTTGGATACTTACATGTTTAAATCTGACAGGGTATGTGTTTATCCATGTTTGTCCTTGTTACATATCTCTCTAATTCTGATTGTATGCCATGTCTCCTATTAGTCCCTTCTGATGACATGTAGTATAGATGCTTTGGGAAGTGCAAGTAGGGAAAAACTCCCCTTCCTATAAGAAGAGGTCTCTTTCTGGGACTTGCCTCTGTAATGATTAGAATGACACCACCTGCTGGAGACTTACTGTAGAAAAGCTCCGTCATGAGGTGAAGGCCTCTGAGGGCAAGCCATGTGGTCAAGGTCCTTAGTGTCAGGAAGTGACATTTGCTCGTGGGTACTGTCTATCAAGGCTACCAGCCAATCAACTTGAGGAGCCTCCTATTTTTGGGAGGAGGACACGAAGTAGGAAGTGGACTCTGGCAGACAGCTTCTCTCTCTTTTGGTTCCTGACCTCATCATGGTGGGTCAGATGATAGGGTCTCTTAGATATAGTTAGATTTTTACCTTTCTCTCTGATCTTCATGCTCTTTAATAAATACTTAAACATTTAAATACTCTTGCTAAAGCTTATAATTTATTGGCCACTACTCATTAGATTTTAGATAGTTTAGCTAGAATTTTAGCCCTTACGACTCCTATTGGAATTTTAAATTATGGAACAGAAGTCCTTCACCATTGTTCTGTACTTTCTTGGTACCAGCTCATTAATGAATATGCCCACTAGGCATGTCTGCTCCTCTCAACTAATCACATTATTCTTTTTTAACTCAATAGAAGAAACACACCTCACATTCATAAAAAGATCAGAGGGTGCATGCCATTTTTTCCATATTGAAAATTTTAAGGAGTCCTTTGTTAGACTGACAACTTGGGTAGGAGAGGAACACAACCCTTATATTTGTATAAATTATTCTTGACATTGTTATATGGGTAAAGTGTTTGAAATATAAAATACAGTTTCCCATGGGAACATTAAATATGCCAGCATTTTCATTAAATTTGACTCCATTTTGTGTATCAATAGTCCATAAATAACCCATGAATATAGAACTGAGTCTAAGTCTTTGCAATAATCAAAAAGGGTAGTATAAGTACAACTGTCCCATTGGGCAACTTTTTCAATGATTATCAAACTAAATGTCAGTCTTTACACTCCAGGAGGTTCCATGGAATAATTTCCTTTTCTTTCTTAGCCAATGTCTTTTTATTTGGTGTTTATAATTTTAAAAAGTAATTTTTCAATACTTTGAATAAAGTAAACAATAAGAATAACAATATGGGGTTAAGGTAGAAATGATCCTGGGACAAGACACTATCCTATTATTTTTCTTTCTTATTTAATATTCTATGGGCTATACTGTACCCTAAGACTGAAATGGATTTGATATATAATTGATTTGTGAGTTTCCTTCAAATTATATGTGTGTATATGTACATACACTAGAAGGATAAAATAGATAAAGAAGATAGGTAGATTGCTGTAGATTTATCATATTATGCATGACACATAGATATATAATCTTTTCTCTCTCCATATCTCTCCATATATCTATATCTATGTATTGTTTTGTTTTGGCTTTTGGGTTTTTTTGTTTTGTTTTGTTTTTTAGTGAGACAATTGGGGTTAAGTGACTTGCCCAGGGTCACACAACTAGTAAGTGTTAAGTGTCTGAGACCGGATTCAAACTCAGGTACTCCTGACTCCAGGCCTGGTGCTTTATCCACTGCACCACCTAGCTGCCCCTCTATGTATTGTTAATATGAATGTAAGGGTCACCTGGATTTGATGGAGGTGCCTGATTATCCAAAATTATCTTTTATGAAACATTGAGTTAATAGGAGCAAAATGTCCTTCAACTCAACTTCAAACTGAATCCATATAGCTAGCAGATAAAATTCCCTACCTGGTGACTTCTTTCCTAAGGATAGTAAGTACCTATCTTATGGGGACATCTGGGTGTCCTCATCTTTGCCAAACTACTTTTTGGAATCCTGGAATCTTATCATGATGCTTCTAAAACTGCTTTGCATTACATCACAGTGTTTGCTTTTAGGTTGATCTATAACTGACTAAACCCTGTAACTAGTGAACAAAGACACATTAAATATCCTTAGAAAGAGGGAGTTTCAGAGCCTCTATTGGATGGAGTCTCCACATGATCATGTTTCTTCTTGGGACAAATAAATTGGTATTATGTTGTTTTGTTTTGTTGTTTTTTTCTGTCTGTCTCTGATCTGTTTTTTCCTGTATGAGAACTTATGCAAAATAATTTCTCTGATTTGATATGGTTCTGTCCAGTAGGAGACATGTTGTCTGATCTGTTTTTTTTTTTGTAGGAGATACAAAATTAATTTCTTGGATCTGTTTATTAATTATTTTTTGCAGGAGACAGGCAGATAAAAATTATTTCATTTTCAACAGCATAGACACATACATCTACATATATATGTGTATGTGTCTGTGTGTGTCTGTATACAGATACACACATACCTTTGAGTAATTACATATCTCTTCTGGGAAGCTCTGAAATATTATGTGGCTTAATGAGATGAACATAATGTCATCTATAAAAAGGAGCATCTGAAAGATTTAACAAGTCAAAGAGAAAACCCCTCCCACATGGATTGAAGTTGGATCTCTTCCATCACAATGGTAAAACAAAATGATCAGGGATTACAAATTTCTGTTTTATGCATCACCTGATGGCTATTATCTGAGCACCATTCAATGTAGTTATAGCTGTTTGTGTATCTTTCAAACAATTTTGAATGATTTTGATGAGTAGATAATGTGGATAAAGCACTTTGTTGTAAAAGACTCTGTAAAGCAACATATTTTTCTAATTCAATGTTGTTTTTTGACAATTGAGTAACTATAAGCACAATAGAATATTATATTCTCTACATCTTTGAGTTAATTTTGAAATGGCAAAGATATAGCCTATTGTTAAATATTGCTTGTGAAAGCCTGCTTTTCCCCCATTAATACTCTCATTTAGGATTTCAATTCATGCATAGAGATGGCTTGCAAAGATTTTCTATTTCCTGGAGCTCTTTCCATTTGATGTTTTGCTTTCTTTTCTTTTCTTTTTTTGCACTAAGAAAGTGTGATTTAACTCTTCCCCATTTCTTTAGTATCTTTCCCTTTTTATATATCTTTTATATTTGTCCATCAATGCTCTCATAATTGCATCGCCTCCAATACTGATCACCTTTTTATGGACTTTTTCCAATATGGTGACTTTATCCATCTTTATTGCTATTTTTCCCATTCTAAAAGCACATCTTTGATTCTGATATTAGGGTTTAAGTGTGTTGGTAACATTGCCTTCTAGAGAAGGATAAATATTGGTCAAAATGATTTTTGAAAGTAGTTTCCATTTTTCTCTGTTTTCGATCTTTCTCACATTCCCATCTTTGAATGCCCTTGGGATAGCTGCTTAGTTGTATATCTTGCCACGTTTTTTTTTTTGTTTGTTTGTTTTCTGATTTTTTTTTTTTACTACTATACAAGCAGACAAAACAACTTCTTTTTTGGCAATTGAGTAAAAACAGTGCAATGAGGGACAGCTAGGTGGCACAGTGGATAAAGCACCAGCCTTGGATTCAGGAGTACCTGAGTTTAAATCCAGCCTCAGACACTTGACAACTTACTAGATGTGTTACCCTGGGCAAGTCACTTAACCCCCTCTGCCCAACAAAAAAAAAATAGGAGAATATGAGTTCTCTCCTATCTATTCACCAAAAATGTCTTCAGAAAAACTTCAAAGCAAATTGGATGATGAGGATAAATTTTTCACAATTCTTTGCTCCCCTACCACCCAGATTTTATTATGTTCTATTAGATCTCTATATTTTGTGAAAATGGATTATGATTATTTAGTATTGTCACATCCATTAAATTTCTATGAAATAATGTTATGTCCAGGTGATTGTGGATAACAGTTCTGGATATTATTCTGATTCAGTTCCAATTCAAATTATTTACTGAATTCTCAAGGATGTTTGAAAGTCAGTACTTGCAATATCTATCCATCCATCCATCCATCCATCCATCCATCCATCCATCCATCCCTCCATCCATCCATCCATCCATTTCTCTATATCATTACTTGTGCTATATTTTAAACTTCCCTTGCTTGGTAGAACTGACCAACATTGTATTCCCTGGGTACAGTTTCTCAGAAGCTCCCACAACATTATGGAGCTTCATATTAGGACTTTTAGCCATCCTCCATTTATTCAATCTGAATCCAGATCTTTTTTTTTTTTTTAGCACTTTCACTACCTTAAAACACATCAAAGCTAAATTCTCTAACCTGACTTTCAAGACTTCCCATTTTCTTCCCCCCAAACTCTCCCCAAGTCTATACAGATTTGTTTTCAGAATACAAACTGTCTGAAATAAAGGCTGGATCTTTGTAAATTCCTATTCATAGCAAAAGGATTTGAATATAATAGGAGCTTAATAAATATCTGTAAAATTGAATTGATTGGATTGAACAGAATTGAATTTAAATCCTGTGCTCTAGCCGGGCCAGTCTCCTTCATGTCCATCCTCTATATCATGCAACTCTCATTCTGTTGTTGTTGTTGTAGTTTGTTTGTTTGTTTACATTGTATTTTCTACCTGGATTGGTCTCCTAATTACGTTTGCTTCCTAAAATCTTACCTACCCTTCAAGGTACAGCTGAGACCTCACATGCTCGACACCATCTTTTTTGATTACACTAGTTCACAATTCATTCTCCCTCATCTGAGCTCTGATAGGTCTAAGTATGCCCCACATATGTTTTTTAATTATATTTAAAATATATTTTATTTCTTTTGTTTTCACATCTAATTAATTTCTGAATGTATACACCTTCCCCTGTCCAGCAATCCATCCCTTATAACAGAAGATTTAAAAAAGGAAATAGGAAAAAAAAAGTTCAGAAATACATGAATTTTGTCTGAAAGTATATGCAGTATTCCTCATCTTTTGGCCCTCATTTCTGCAAATAAGGGAGGGACAATTAAATTGATAATTTAATATTTTTATATATTATCTTTTACTATTCTTTCATTGTTTCATCTGTGATGGTGTCATCTCCCCAGCCAGATAATTTCCTTGAGGGCAAGAAGTGCAACAGTTTTATTGATGTGTAAGTGGGCTATTTTGGAGGGTTTGTGATTTGTCATGGAGGAAGCAACAATTCCAAGAATCCCAAGAATACATCACTTATCAAACTACCTCCCCCATCCCAACCCCCAGCAATTCAAAAAGAAATGGTAACCTTGGGAATGGTTGCTAATAAGTACAGTTATCCCTTCTATATTGCATGGGTTGGGGGCACAGTGTCCCCATGGTCTGGAAAAAAATTAGCACCCTATATCTGAGAAATATGAATTATTGTGGTATTGAAAGATAAAATTTGTTGATATTATACAATACTAAACATACATTTTATGCATTTCTGAATTTCTAATGTTTTTCTGTGTCATCTACTGCTTTTTATCTACTGTTTTGCTTCCCCAAAAAGTACCAAAATATTCCCTTTTAGTTTCTTATGCAGACAGATGATATATCAAAACCCATGATGGGGAAAGTCATGATGTGGAAGTGATAACTGTACTGACAGTTGGGTTCATGTCTATTAATTTCCAAGAGAAAGTAGTGAGTCCGTAGTAGTCTTTTCAGGACAGGGAGGTGAGAAGAATGGCAACACTGATTTAATTTGCAAAACATTTACTGATGGCCAAATCATATTCCCCCAACAACATGAACATGCTGGAAAATGATAGGAAAATTCCTTATTTTTGCCCTAAACCTAAAGGATGCCAGATATCTGGGTGATCAGCATTGTAGAGACACAGTGTAATGCTTGTCTTCAGGGCTTCCTGATTGGTTTTTCAGTGCTTATGTGACTTTCTCACTCTGTTTTTATATGCAGTACTGTGTAGAAAAACAGATATGGATCATGTATACACACATGCACACCCTGAGAACTTGCTGATACATAGCCTTTTAAATTGGAAAATTATAGGAACATCTCCTGCAGCCTCAACTGTCAACTTTGCATAACTCCCAATCAGTTTCACAATGGGGAGCAGAGCAGGGCTAATGCCTGGAGCCTTGAATATGGTGTTTCACAATGAAGATTGGGGGAAAATATATTTTTATTTTCCCTTTTTTCCATTACTTTTATTTAACCAACCATTCCCTTTATCCCCAAAGTGTCCCCAAATGTTCATTCTAGACACCCTGAAGATAAAAAGAGGATGGAAAAAATTAATGGGTTTCCATATCACCCATGGAAAATCAGTCAAAATGAAAAGGAAAGAAAGCTATGTAGACTCCTACAAATCCCAACCAGGGAAATGGGAAAACAGGAATCTTCTTTCTCAAAAGGATTTATTTTATCTGGGATTTTTTGAAGGAAAAATATAGGTGTTTTTGAGAAATAATAATTGCCAACTAGTGTGTTTTTCCCCTATTACTTCTTGTGTCATTCCCCATACTATGATCAACATATATTAAGAGATAAGAATCCTTCTTATGAAAAACAGTCTTCAGAAGCCCCTTTCACAAAATCCGCATAGTATTAAAGCAACTGGCTAAGGATCACTAGTCACTTTTGATGATATCAACTATGTAGCAATAAAGTGTCTTCATTTAGAGGTTAGTCTTAATAATTCTGTGGATTATTAGTTAACAGTGAGTTTGACTGGGACAGTGAAATTCTGAATGGTTAGAAAACTTAAATGAAGATAAAACTTCAAATGAATCTGGAACAATATGGAGGTAGCCTCGAATAAGGGATGGGTTGGGGGCAAGGAGACATTAGAGGCTGTCAAAGTAGGACGAAAAAGTCACTCACTGAGAAGGTTGAGCATCATAAGAGTTTACAAGGCTGTTATTGTCATTTTTTCCTGTTATTTCCATTGTTCTTGCCAATGTTAATCACTGCTTTTAAGTGGACAGGTAATTTTTCGTAAGGATATAGATTTAGGAAATGGCCTCCTTCAGGCAGAGCCAGGATGGTAGAGAGAAACAAGCAAGTTGCCTGAACTCTCCCAAGTTTCCCTCAAAAACAATATTAAATCAAGCCTATAAACAGATTCTGAAACTACAAAACCTACAAAAAGACAGAGAGACACAATCTTTTTACTTGAGATAATTTAGAAAACTTCAGGAAAGGTCTGTCTCACTTGGGCAAAATGGGAGGGCACCTCAGCACAGCTCAGAGCAGCAGGCCATGGAGGGGGTCTGGACAGGTCAGCAGAAGGCTCCTGGCAACAGCATAAATAAGTTGCTGAGGCCCCTTGGTCCTGGCTCAGGAGGCTGGTGGAACAATTGGCTATTTGTGAGATCTGCTATCCATAGCTGAGAGGGCTAACTGTCAGCTGGAGAACCACCCAAAGGACAGGAATGACTTAGTCAAGCCCTCCCAGCACCGGGAGCAAGCCCAGTGCGGTGAGGAATCCAAAAGTCACCAAGGCCTCAGGATAGAAAGCCAGTAACCTGGCCCCTATATCTGAGCACAAGAAACTTGGAACAGTGACCCTGTGCCCCAGGGGCAGGCCTCAACTTTATGAGATTAAAAATAGGCCACAGTATGAGTAAGACACAAAAGAGGACCTTTACCATTGACAGCTTCTATGGTAAAAGGGAAGAACAAAACAAAAACTAAGATGAGTTTGTCAAAATGCCTATAAGGGAAGAATCAAGTGGGAAGATGATCTGGTCTCAAGACTGAAAAGCCTTCTTTGAAGAGCTCAAAAAGGCTTTTAAAAATCAATTGAGGGGCAGCTAGGTGGTGCAGTGGATAGAGTACGAGCCCTGGAGTCAGGAGTACCTGATTTCAAATCCGGCCTTAGACATTTAACATTTACTAGCTGTGTGACCCTGGGCAAGTCACTTAACCCTAATTGCCTCACTAAAAACAAAACAAAAAACAACAACAATAAAAAAAAAATCAATGGAGAGCGAGCTCCCGAACTCATGACATGATCACTCCAAAAAACATCCAAATAACACCATAGGAAAATGCCCAGAGCAGCAAAACTCACAGAAGAATGTGCTGAAATCATCTTCTAACCAAGAATGGCTTGGAAGGTAAGAAGGAGGTCACTGCTGTGCTGATACAGGAGTTGATCCCAACCCACAGTCACCCTGACATAGATGCAGTCCCAGGAAGGCCTCACCAGAGGAGCAGACCCCCCAGAGCCTCTGAATCAACTGAATCAGCTGAATCACCAGTGTTGTCTGGAACTAAGCTCACAGTCTGGTGAGTGGGCTGAGCCCTGGGCAAGGGGAGAGACTACAGGGGTCTATGCTGGTGCTAAGGCAGAACTTGGATTTTACACAGCTGCTGAGAACCAGGAGGTAGGCCCAAGTAGCAGTGGCCCAGGTGGGGGAGGGGCACAAGCTTGTTGGAGCTAACAACCACAACACACAAAGATGGTTGATTAGCAAGTTGGTCTGGGGTCATCTAGGACCAGGAAACAGGCTGGGCAAGTTAAGAACCTGATTCTCCTTAAATCATACAACCTGGGACTTCTTAAGCTTGAGATACTGCAGCCTGGAAACAGAGCCCCACTTTAAGGAGCTAAAAGTCAAATAAAAGAAAGGCAGGATGAGCCAACAGAGAAAGGTGAGGACCATAGAAAGTTTCTTCAGTAACAAGGAAGACCAAGGGGCATCCTCAGAGGAAGATGTCAACATCAGGGCCCCTATATCTAAAGCTTCAAAGAAAAATATGAATTGGTTTCAGGCCACAGAGGGGCTCAAAAAGGACTTTGAAGATAATGTTAGAGAGGTAGAGGAAAAAATGAAAGGGAAATGAGGGTGATGCAGGAAAGATATGAGAAAAAAGTCAACAGCTTGAAAAGTCAAATTGACCAAATGGAAAAGGAGGTACAAAAGCTCTCTGATGAAAATAATTGCCTAAGAATTAGGATTGAACAAATAGAAGCCAGTGACTTTATGAGAAACCAAGACACAATAAAGCAAGTCCAAATGAATAAAAAAATAGAGGGCAATGTGAAATATCTTCTGGGAAAAACTGCTGACATGGAAAATAGGTCCAGGAGAGATAATTTGAAAATTATTGGTCTACCTCAAAACCATGATCAAGGAAAGAGCTTAGACATCATCTTCCAAGATATAATCAGGGAAAATTGCCCTGAAATTCTAGAAGAAGGAGCTAAAATAGAAATTGAAAGAATCCACTGATCACTTCCAGAAAGAGATCCAAAAAGGAAAACTCCTAGGAATATTATAGCCAAATTCCAGAGCTCTCGGGTCAAAAAGAAAATATTGCAAACTGCCGAAAAGAAAGAATTCAAGTACTGTGGAGCCCCAGTCAGGATAGCACAAGATCTAGCAGCTTCAACAATAAAGGACCGGAGGGCATGGAATATGATATTCCAAAGGGAAAAGGAAATGGGATTACAACCAAGAATCAGCTACCCAGCAAAACTCAGCATAATCTTTCAGTGGAAAAAAATGGGACTTTAATGAAAAAGAAGACTTTCAGATATTTGTGATGAAAAAGACCTGAACTGAATGGCAAATTTGACTTTCAAATACAAGACCCTAGAGAATCATAAAAAACTGGAGCTGGGGGACATACCTGGGGTCATACAGTGGGCAACTGTCTTGTGTCTGATGCTGGGTTTTGTCTGGGATCCCCCTGGCTCCAGGAGTGATGCTTTGTCCACTGTATCACTTAGCTAGGTGATGATATCTTTAGGGTTAAATTGAGGGGTGAAGGGAATTCACTGGGGGAGGGGGAAGTGCAGAGGTAAAATTCAACATGAAAGAAACAGGAAAAGGCTTATGGTGTGCGGGAAGAGATGGAAGAGGAGCAGGGCAGTAAATGAATTTTACACTCACCCGAAAAGGCTCAAAGACCTTAAACTCATCAGAGCTGCCTCAAGGAGGGACTAACAGACACACCCAACTGAATGGAGTAATCTATTTAATGTGGGCAGTAAATGACCCTAACAGTCATCAGAATTGGCTCAAAGACCTTAATCTCATTAGAATTGGCTCAGTGAGGGAATAATGTGCACACTCAATTGGGTGGAGTAATCTCTCTAACCCTGCAGGAAAATAGGAGGGGAAGGGGATAAAGAGAGAGGGTCAAGAGAAAGAAGGGCAGAGTAGGGGAGGGGACAGACAGAAGCAAATCCCTTTTGAAGAGTAATAGGATGAAAGAAGATGGATAATAGAATAAATATCATGGGGAAGGGAATAGGATGGAAGGGAAACAGTTAACAATAGTAATCATGAAAAAGAGAAAAGGGGGGGGAATTGTACAAGAAATATTTATAGCAACTCTTGGTGGAGACTAAGAATTGAGAATCAAGGGAATGTCCATCAATTGAGGAATGATGGAAAAAGCTGTGCTATATGATTGTAGTGGAATGGTCTTGTGCTACAGGAAATGACAAACAGGATGATCCCCAAAAAACCTTGAAAGTCTAATAAACATCGATATATAGTGAAGTGAGCAGAGCTGAGAGGACATTGTGTGTAGTGACAGCAGTATTGTTCAATGAGTAATAGTGAATGACTTAACTACTCTCATCAATGCAATGATCCAAGACAATCCCAAGGGACTAATGAGGAAGCTTACTATACACCCCTATAGAAAGAACTGATAAAAAGAACACTTGTGGATTGTACATATATAACCTGGTTGCAATCTTGTGGATGGGGGAGCAAAGGGAGGGAGGGAAGGAGGGAGGGAGAAAAATTTAGAACTCTAAATCTAATGAAAATGAATGTTGAAAAATACCCTTACATGTAACTGGAAAATAAAATAAATAAAGAGCAAAAAAAAAATCAATTGAGAGAGGTAGGAAAAAAATGGGAAAAGAAATGGGAGAAATCAGAGTTACACTGGGAAAAGAAGCACAAAAATTGACTGAAGAAAATAATTCCTTAAAAAATACAATTGGACAAAATGGGGGAAAGGGGGGGGGTGGTTGGCCAAATGGAAAAGGAGGTGCAAAAACTTACTGAGGAAAATGCCTTAAAAATTAAAATTGAGTAGATGGAAGCTAATGACTCCATGTGACACTAAGAATCTGTCAAGCAGAATCAAAAGACTGAAAAGATATAAGAAAATGTGAAATACCTCATGGGAAAGACAACTGACCTGGAAAATAGTTCCAGGAGAGATAATCTAATAATTATAGGACTACTTGAAAGCCATGATCAAAACAAAAGAGTTGAGACACCATATTCCAGGAAATAATCAAGGAGAACTGCCCTGATATTTTAGAATCAGAGAAAAAAAATAATCATTGAAAGAATCCAGCAATCACCTCCTGAAAGAGACCCCAAAAAGAAAACTCCAAGGAATATTATAGCCAAATTCCAGAATTATCAGGTGAAAGAGAAAATACTGCAAGCAGTCAGAAAGAAATAATTTAAATATCATGGAACCATAGTCAGGATTGCAAAGGACTTGGAAGCTTCAACATTAAAGGATCACAAGGCTTGGAATTGGATTACAACCAAGAATCAATTTCCCATCAAAATTGAACAATACATTTCAGGAGAAAACATGGACATTCAAAGAAATGGGGGACTTCCAAGGTTTCCTGAAGAAAAGACCAGAATTGAATGAACAATTTGATCTTTAAATGCAAGGCTCATGAGAAGTATAAAGAGGTAAACAGGAAAAAAAGGTTGTTCAATAAGGTTTAATTGTTTATATCCCTATGAGGGAGGATAATACTTTGAACTCAAAATCTGTATCTTTATTAGGGTATTGTTATTAAAGTGACTTTGATGTGATGATATAAGAAACTTAAGAGGTAGAATAAAAGGAGAATAGGGGAAGTTGAAGGAGGGTGAGGGGGGAATGAGTTTAATTACATCATATGAAGAGGCACAAAAATCCCCTATTACAATAGAAGGAAAGAAGGGAAGAGTTAAAATTGTTTCAAACTTAATCTCATCAGATTTGTTTCAGGGAGGGAATAACATATGCATCCATTTGTATAAAGAAACTTTGCTTACTCTTTAAGGAAGTAAAAGGGTAAGGTGAAAAAGGCGGTACTAATAGAACGGAGGGTAGAAACAGGGCAAAAAGGGAAAAGAAAAGGAAGGGCACCTGATAAAAGGGAGGGCAGATTGAGGGAGGCAGTGGTCAGAAGCAAAACACTGGTGAGGAGAAATAGATTGAAAGAAGTAAAAAAGAGTATAAACAAAGGGGAAAAGAGGATGGAGGGAAATAAACAGTTCATAATCTTAACTGTGAATATGAATGGGATGAACTCCCCCATAAAAGGTAAGGGAATAGAAGAGTAGATTAAAAATCAGAATCCTACAATATGTTTTTTACAAGAAACACATTTGAAGCAGAGTAAAGGTAAAAGGTTGGAGCAGAATATATTATGCTTTAGCAGAAAGCAAAAAAACAGAGGTAACAATCCTTATCTCATACAAAGCAAAACCAAAATTAGATTTAATTAAAAGAGATAAGGAAGGAAACTACATCTTGCTAAAAGGTACGATAGGTAATGAAATAATATCAATACTAAACATACATGCACCAAATGGTATAGCACCCAAATTCTTAGAGGAAAAGTTAAATGAGTTACAAGAGGAAATAGACAGCAAAACTATACTAGTGGGGGATCTGAACCTTCCCCTCTCAGAATTAGATAAAAAACACAAAATAAATAAAGAAGTTAAAGAGGTGAAAAGAATCTTAGAAAAGTTAGATATGATAGATGTCTGGAGAAAATTGAATGGGGCTAGGAAGTAACATACCTTTTTCTCAGTGGTACATGCCACATACTCAAAAATTGGCCATGTATTAGGGCACAAAAACCTCACAGTCAAATGTAGAAAGGCAAATATAGGAAATGCATCCTTCTCAGATCATGATGCAATAAAAATTACATGTAATAAAGAGCCCTGGAAAAGGTAAATTAAAACTAATTTGAAGGGGCAACTAGGTGAGTGCAGTGGAATAGAGTACTGGCTCTGGATTCAGGAGGACCTGAGTTCAAATCCGGCCTCAGACCCTTGACACTTACTAGCTGTGTGACCCTGGGCAACTCACTTGACCCCAGTTGCCTTACCAAAAACAAAAACAAAACAAACAACAACAACAACAAAACCCTTAGTTGGAAACTAATCTCATCCTAAATAATGAGTGGATTGAACAACAAATCATAGAAATAATCAATAATTTCATCCAAGAGAATGACAACAATGAGACAACATACCAAAACTTATGGAATGGAGCTAAAGCAATTCTTAGGGGAAATTCTATATCTCTAAATGCTTACATGAATAAAATAGAGAAAGGGGAGCTCAATGAATTGGGCATGTGACTAAAAAAGCTAGAAAAAGAAAAAATTAAAAATACTCAACTAAATACTAAATAAGAAATCCTGAAAATCAAAGGAGAGATTAGTAAAATTGAAAGTAAGAAAACTATAGAATTAATAAATAAAATTAAGAGCTGATTTTATGAAAAAAATCAATAAAATAGGCAAACTTTTGGCTAATTTTATTTTAAAAAAGGAAAGAATAAAACAAAATTACCCATATCAAAAATGAAAGGGGCAAGACAACTAGGTGGCACAGTGGATAGAGCACCAGCCCTGGATTTAGGAGGACCTGAGTTCAAATCTAGCCTCAGACACTTAACGCTTACTAGCTGGGTGACCCTGGACAAGTCACTTAACCGCAATTGCCTCACCCCCCAAAGAATTTTTCAAGTGAAATGGGTGATTTCACCACCAATGAAGTGGAAATTAAAGCAATAATTAGGAACTATTTTGC
The DNA here is from genome assembly GCF_019393635.1 of Dromiciops gliroides. Taxonomy (NCBI): domain Eukaryota; kingdom Metazoa; phylum Chordata; class Mammalia; order Microbiotheria; family Microbiotheriidae; genus Dromiciops; species Dromiciops gliroides. Next base: position 61,335,861 of record NC_057863.1, read on the forward strand.
CCAATTCTATGCCAATAAATTTGACAATCTAAATGAAATGGATGAATATTCACAAAAATATAAACTGCCCAGATTAACAGAAGAGGAAATAAAATCCCTAAATATGTCCATTTTGAACAAGCTGTCAATGAACTCCCTAAGATAAAATCCCCAGGGACAAATGGGTTTACAAGTGAATTCTACCAATACTATACAATTTATTTGGGAAAAAAAGTGAAGGAGTTCTACCAAATTTCTTTTATGACACAAATATGGTGTTAATACCTAAACCAGGCAGAGGCAAAACAGAGAAAGAAAATTATAGACCAATTTCCCTAATGAATATCAATGCAAAAATCTTTAAAAAAATTATATCAATTCATCACCAGGATAATTCACTATGACAAGGTGGGATTTATACCAGGAATGCAGAGCTGGTTCAACATTAGGAAAACTGTCAACATAATCAACCAAATCAATAAGAAAACTAACCACAATCATATGATTATCCCAATAGATGTAGAGAAAGTTTTTGACAAAAAACAGCAATCATTCCTATTAAAGGCAATAGAGAGCATAGGAATAGGTGGAGTTTTCCTTAAAATAATAAGTAGTAGCTACCTAAAACATCAGCAAACATTGTATGTAATGGCAATAAGTTAGAGGCATTCCCTATAAGATCAAAGGTGAAACAGGGATATCCATTATCACCTCTCTTATTTAATATTATATTATAAATGTTTACTTTGGCAATAAGAGAAGAAAAATGATTTAAAGGAATTAGAATAGGCAAGGGGGAAGCAAAACTTTCAGTCTTTGTATATGATGTAATGGTATACTTAGAGAATCCTAAAGAATCAACTAAAAAACTGTGACAATTAACAACTTTAGCAAAATTGCCGGATATAAAGTAAATCCACATAAATTGTCAGCATTTCTATACATAATAAACAAAGCTCAGTAGCAAGAGACAGAAAGAGAAATTCCATCTAAAGTAACTGTAGATAATATAAAGTACTTGGGAGTCTCCTGCCAAGACAAACCCAGGAACTCTTTGAACACAATTACAAAACACTTTTCAAACAAATAACATCAGATCTAAATAATTGGAAAAATATCAATTTCTCATGGATAGGCCCAGCTAATATAATAAAAATGAGAATTCTACCTAATTTAATTTACTTATTTAATGTCATACTAATCAGACTACCTAAAATTATTTCATAGAGCTAGAAATAATAATAACAAAATTCATCTGGAAGAACAAAATTTGAAGAATATCAAGGGAACTAATGAAAAAAAAATGCACAAGAAGGTGGGCTAGTTGTACCAAATTTGAAGTTATACTATGAAGTGGCAGTAATCAAAACTATTTGGTACTGGGTAAGAAATAGAGTGGTGGATCAATGGAACACATTAGGCAGAGGAGACACAGCAGTAAATGACTATATTAATCAACTGTTTGATAAGCCCAAAGACTCCATCTTCTGGGATAAGAACTCAGTATTTGACAAAAACTTCTGGGAAAATTGTAAGATAGTATAGCAGAAACTAGGCATAGACCAAATCTATACTGTATACCAAAATAAGGTCAAAATAGGTACAGAATTTAGACATGAAATGTGGTACTATAGGTAAATTAGGAGAGGAAGGAATAGTTTACCTCTCAGAGTGATGGAGAGCAGAACAATTATGAAATGCAAAATGGATGATTTTGATTACATTAAATTAAAAAGGTTTTGTACAAACAGAAAGAAATGCAAAAACATTAGAAGGAAAGAAGAAAAATGGGAAACAATTTTTTCCATCCAGTATTTCTGATAAAGGTCTCATTTCTAAAATATCTAGGGAACTAATTCATATTTATAAGAATGTAAGTCATTCCCCAATGGAGAAATGGTAAAAGGATAGGAACAGGCAGTTTTCAGATGAAGAAATCAAAGCTATCTCTTGCCATATGAAAAAAATGCTCTAAATAACTATTGATTATAGAAATGCAAATTAAAACAACTCTGAGGTACCACTTCACACCTATCAGATTGGCTAATATGACAAAAAAGGAAAACAATAGATGTTGGAGAAACTGTGGAAAAATTGGAACACTAATGCATTGTTGGTGGAGTTTTGAGCTGATCCATCCATTCTGGTGAGCAATTTGGAATTATACCCAAAGGACTATGGGACTGTACATACCCTTTGACCCACTACTAGGTATGTATGCCAAAGAGATCATAGAAAAGGGAAAATGAACCACATGTACAAAAATATTTAGAGCAGCCCTCTTTGTGTTGGCAAAGAATTGGAAATCGAGTGAATGCCCATCAATTGGGGAATGGCTGAACAAGTTGTGGTAAAGGAATGTAATGGAATACTATTGTGCTGTCAGAAATAATGATCAGGCAGACTTCAGGAAAACTCAAAAAGATTTAAGTGGACTGATGCTGAGTAAAGAGATAAGAACCAGGAGAACGTTGTATACAGTAACAGCAACATTTGTATTATTATCAACTGTGATAGATTTGGCTCTTCTCAGCAGTGCAATGATCCAAGACAATTCCAAAGAACTCATGATGGAAAATGTTCTCCACATCCAGACAAAAGAACTGTGGATTTGGGATGTAGATTGAACCATACTGTTTCTACTTTTTGGTTGCTTTTCTTTTTGGAGGTTTTTTCCTTTTGTTCTGATTCTTCTTTCATAACATGACTAATGTAGAAATAGGCTTTATGTGACTATATATATACATATATATAGGTATATGTGTGTGTATATATATATATATATATATATATATATATGATTGCTTTCTGTCTTGGGGAGGGGGGAGGGATGGAAAGAAGAGACTAAAATTTGGAACTAAAAATCTTATGAAAGCAAATGCTAAAAACTCTTTTCACATGTAACTAGAAAATATTAAAAACATTCATGATTAAAAATAAAATTAAAAATTAAAACTAAAAAAAAATAGCCTCCCTACCAAACACACAAGAACATATATCATTGGTGCTATTTCCTTAGGTACCAAATTTAAAGGATTCTGAAAGAACCAATCATCTTTCAAAATATTGGAATAACAGAGCTTAGCATCTAGTTATTATGTTAAAAATAAGAAGTTACCAAATATGAGGATGGAGTGAGTTTTTTACCCAACCATCATTGTTTCCACCCTGTCTAGAAATTCCCTTATCAATGCCCTCCAGATTCCATTCAATGTTCTCTATCCCTACACCACTACTAGCAATATACGACACTTCCTCCTTTAACTAAAGACTTCACTATTCATTTCCTTTAATAGTTTTTAGTTTTTGCTGGAGGTGCAAAAATTCCTAGTTATAGCTCTGTCCTTGAGGATGTTCTAGATCAGCAGTTCACAACACCAAGAATGTGGAAGAAAGCATTCCCTTCCTTCTGTTAGCAAAGGGAATCACACCTGAGCTTATGGCTACTTGTAACTTTCTTCTTTACCCCTTCTTGCTCTTTTAGTGTTTCTCTGAGAGGAGGAAGAAATACAGGGGAAAAGGTTAGAAAATGAATCTTGCTACACTTTCGCTAAAGTTTCCAAACATCTGTGGTTTATCTAATCTAAACCTTCAGTGATTGAAAGTATTCATAACCAAACCCTGACATATGTACATATACATGCTACATTTAAATAGATGTTATGTTTCTGTGCTCTTTACATTCTTTACATTCAGTAAAACAATATTTTTTAAAAGCTCCTTTTTTCTCTAATTAGGCTCAAGTGTTTTTGAAATCTGTTTCTAACTAATTGATGTTGATGTTGGAGCACCTGATTTTGATTACACTGTAATCTGTGGCAAAGGAAGATACATATTTTGACTCAAATAAATAATACAATAAAGGAACATAAATTAAATAGTTTTTCCTCGTTTATAATGGCACTAAACTTGAAAACATATTAAAGGTTTATAATCATCCTTATCAGGATTGCTTACTTTTAAATCTATAGGGCTGTCCCCTAACAGGCCTGCTTTGAAATCTATGAGTTTTAAGAAATATGTTCATGCAAAAAATGTCTCCCCATATGTTTTGTACGTTTTGTTTTATATTGCTTTGTTCACTTGATTTTCACTTTGATCTCTGAATTTTCAATCATCTACAGCCTTAGGGTGATAAAAGTATGGAGTAGTTAATGGTCCTTGGCCTCCATCCCTCCCCCATCCCCATCTGCCTTTATCCAATTGATAAACAAGCTATGATTCAAAGAGGAGAGTAAATATCCACCATATGGTATCAAAGGAAGGATATTGAAAAGACTTTTCATACCAAGTACTCACAAAGGCATTGCTATCTTTTATATTCACTCAGTGGTTTTTTGAGTCCCACCATGGCAACAGGCTCATCTATCCTGGTCCATGCTTATGATGTTGACAGCAACCATTCCCTTAACAATTTGGCTCCTGTGGTGACCCTAAAGGGCTAGTGTTCCTGCAAGCAGCATGGAACAATCATAGAGCACCAAATAAGAAGATTCAGATAAGGGAATATGTAAGGGAGGTTGGATAGGACTCAGTCTATCCATTGAGCAAGTGGATACTCCTTCCTGACCGATCACTTGAAAAGGCTTTGTTTGGCCTCTAGGTCATGGAGTGCAAGGAAAGGCAGCTTCCTAAACTGATACAATGCCCCAGTCAGTTTTGCTTACTGTAGAAACTAGCAAAGGTCTTGGAATCCATTGTCCTATTAAGGCAAGATATCAGACATCATAAAAGAGATCATTTTGTATTGAATTATTATTACATAGCCAAATGACAAAACTCATTTGGCCCTTTGTGTTTTGAACTTAGGACCTTTGCCTCTTTTTGTGCCCCAGCACTCTGTACAATGCTTATTTCCTTAACGTAGATACTTAATAAATGTTTATAGATAAATGTTGCTGATTTGCCCTGCCTCCACCAAATAGAGTTTGGTCATTTCTTCCACTGCAGAATAAACACTTTCATCTGATAATTGTCTCAAATTTTGTTTTTCTTAGCACAGATTTCATAATTTATAAAATGTGTGTGAAAAGACAAATCCAAGCCAAAATTGTATTTTTATACGCAAACAAAAGAACAAGTATTGTTGTTTCAATAATAGTTTCAATTGCTCTGTTTTTCTCTGTGAATTTCAATATATTAATTTTCCTTTTTTGGTTCTGATCTTATAATGATATATTCAGAAGTCAATAAAAGATTTTTTTATTGACATAAGTAACAGAACTAAAAATAACCAATCTAAAAGTAACACATGAAAAAATAAAGTAGAATCCTTGGTCCAGCACTGAGACTTAGGATTTATATGAATTCAATACAAGGGAACTCTCAAATAATATTCTGTTTGATTCATAAATCTACCCAAGATCTTCAAAACAAGAGGGAAAAGGTCTTCAGTGCCTATGCAGGCGCTCAGGAAAATAAGTCATTGAATATACAGTAGACCAATAAAACCGTAAAGAACTCACATCTGAGCATTATAAACACTTAAAACAATTATACTTCTCTCTTTGCTAAAGCTATTTCCTCAAAGGCTTATAAGGTTATCCACATTTATAGGAGTATCCTAGATAGAGATGTCTATCAGAAAAGGAAAAGAACTTTGGATTGCTAGGGAGTCAAAGACCCTATCATAGGATGTCATGATCCCTAACTTCTAAGGTTCTATGAATCCTATAGAGTTGTAGTACCACCCTGGATACACAGAGTCTTGCTGAGATTGGCTCATCCACAGTATCATTCTGTTCCCAGATTCTAACTGTAGTTTTTCCAGGATCCCCTACACTAGACCTCTTTAAATCTTAAAGGTTCCCTGGAGTACCTGGTCCACAGATGCAAGAACTCCCCTGGATTATACAGCATGGCTACACAGAATTCCTTCTAGGGTATGGAATCTAAGTGTCTGTCTGGGTTCTCTTTGCTTGTCCTCCTAGTACTCATCTTCTTCTCCCTGTCCCTATGTCTCCACTTGGTCCTCATCATGAATGAAAGATGAACTACAGCAATGTCTACACTGTGCTTTTTCAAGGCCAAGCCTGAGGGTATAGTGTGGAGTATGAATTAAGCAATCATCTTCAATGTACTATCAATAATGTACATACTTGACTGGAACAGAATCCATGCATTATCAAAACCCTTACATTACCAAGAGAATTTCACATCTTGTTAAAGAGATATTATCAATGTCAGAACAAACTCCTGCTAATTGGAAGAATTTATACCATGTAGGAGGAAAAATCATTAATACTAAAATGATATCCTCAAATTTCGGTCCAGTGATGACAAGGCTAATTTATCCTGGGAATACCAACTAAATATTTTCAAAATTAATTGAATTGTATAGATATAAAGGAACTTAGAGACAATTCAGTCCAATCCTGTTTATTGTATAGAAAAGAGAGATGATGTCTTTATGTAAATTGCCCAAGGTCACATGTACTTGATGGTGAAGGAAGAAAGATTAGAACTAAGATCAAGAACTCAGAGAGCTCAGTCTTTAGAGCAACATTGTATTGTAGAATCATAGATCTAGAGCTAAAAGTAATATTAGGGGTCATAGAAGAACAAATTTGAATAACTGAGTCTAAGCCACTCATTTTATAAATGAGGTAACTTTGGACCACACAAGTTAAGAGATTTGACTTCTGTGAGGTAGCCAGTAAGTATTTGAGGCAGCATTCCAATGTCATTTGGACTCTAACTCCAGCTGTATTTTAACTATATCCTGGGGCTGCCTCATTTATAAACAAGGAAACTAAGGCCTAGAGAGGTGAAGTCAGAGGTGCTGAGAGAAAGGAAGCTATGTGGCATTATGACTAGAGTGGTGGAATTCGTCAGGAAGAATTCTGTTCCAATCTTCCCTTGTACACTTATAAGTTGTAAGACACAAGGTAAGATACTTAATGTCTGTGCACCTCAGCTTTCTAATCTGTAAAATGGGTATAATAATGGTATCTGCCTTGTTGAGGGGATCAAATGAAATAACCTGTGTAAAGTGCTTCTCAAAACTTAGTCCTATATAAATTCTATCTATTGGTAGTTTCTTGAGCAGTAGAGGAATAACTAGGTAGAAAGACAAGCCCAGAATGTAAAATAAAGTATGAAATACAATGCTAGCCCAAGCTGGTTCCTGGGAGCTCATCTACTCTAACCCTCTCTATTAAATATTAAGGAGCTATGGCCCAACGAGTTTAGATAAATTTTTAATAGTCACATAACAGTCTAATGACATCTCTATAAGTAGAATCCTTATTTTCTAATATTACCCACTGTTATTTCTACATCCACTTTTTTTGTCATCATGGCATCCATCCTTATCAATTCATTACCTGTTGTTCAGTTTTGTTTTAGTCATATCCAACTCTCCATGACACCAAACTAAGGTGGGTTATTTTTTTGGCAAAGATACTGGTGTGATTTGCCATTTTCTTCTCCAGCTCATTTTATATATGAGGAAATTGAGGAAAACAGGGTTAAGTGATTTGGCCAGGTTCACATAGCTAATAAGTAATAATCTTTCTGACTCTAGACCCAGCACTCTATCCATGGTGCCACCTAGCTGTACCAACTCATTCCTTAAATATTATCAAAAACCTATGACTCCTGCAGCTAGGTGGTGCAGTGGATAGAGTACCAGCCCTGGAGTCAGGAGGACCTGAGTTCAAATCTGGCCTTATACACTTGACACTTACTAGCTGTGTGACCTTCAGCAAGTCACTTAACCCCAATTGCCTCACCAAAAAAAAACCACAAACTTATGACTCCTAATGTACTGTGAGGAGACGTAGCAGCTGAAGTAGGCTTTGGTGCAGCCAGGGTTCTGGGAATCTTCCAGAGAGTAGGTGACACTGTGAAGACCTGGTTTGGTACCTACACATAGAGACTTGAGAATGACAGAACTAAGATTCTACCAGCACAAATTCACTGAAATGGAAGATGTGGTTATGGTGAATGGATGGCCCACTGCTGAAATGGGAGCTTATGTCAGTCTATTGAAATACAACAATATTGAGGGCATGAGTCCTCTTAGGAGCTGTCTAGAAGACTTATCTGCTCCATTAGCAAACTCATCCAAATTGGCAGAAATGTCTGTGTTGCAGGCATTAGAATGGACAAAGAAAAAGGATTTATCAATTTGTCAAAAAGAAGAGTTTCTTCAGAAGAAGCAATCAAATATGAAGACAAATTCAACAAATCCAAAACTGTTTACAGCATCCTTCACAATGTTGCTGAGGTGTTAGAATACAGTAAGGATGAGCAGCTGCAGAGCCCATTCCAGAGAATTGCATGTGTCTTTGATGATGAGTATAAGAGCCCAGGATGTGTAATCTATGATACATTTAAACATGAAGTCTCAGGTCCTTCAATCCTGCATGAACTGTATTTGAATGAAGATGACAGGCCAGTGCTGGTAGATAATATAAACTGGACACCATACACTGTCAAAATCCAAGCTGATATTGAAGTAACTTATTGTGGTTTTGAGGGTATTGATGCTGTAAAAGAAGTTCAGAGAGTGGGTTTGAATTGTTTCACAGGAAACATACCCACTGAGATTAACCTGATAGCACCTGCTCGATATATGATGATTACTACAACCTCAAGGGAATAGAAGACCAGTCTGCCCTCAAAGAGGCTATGGCTGTCATCAAAGAAAAGATAGAGGAAACTAGGGGTGTCTTCAGGGTTCAAATGGAGACCAGAGTTGTCATGGACACAGATGAAACTGAATTTGCTGGACAACTGGAGAGGATAGAGAGGGAAAATGCCGATGTGTATGGTGATGCTGCTGCTAAAGAAATGGAAGCCAAAGCTGTAGATCAACCTTTTGGGAAAAAGACTGACTGGAGAAACACAGACCAGCTCTTCCTGGCATAGATACCCTAGACCTGAATGTTTTTCAGCATTGCAAACTTCAAAGCTGAATATTTTGTGTTTCCAAGTAATTAAATATCTCAACAGACCAGCAAATAAAATGCCTTTACAACAATATTCATGGATTTGGGGTGGCAAGAGTGCCAAAGAAAGACAGACACCTATTAGGGGTGCACTTTCTGGATGTGACTTTAATTGAACTAAGTAACCATTCATTCAATGCATTATACAGCACTTGTTTCCATAAACGATCTTCTCCAAACTCAGGTGTTTTCATCCAGCCATAGAGTATGCAAAGTGGAAACTAACCTTCACGTCATACCCACATGAAAGAATTCTCACAGAATAAATAGATTAACTCTAGAGTTGCCTGATATATTTTAAATCACTTTAAACAATAATAAACATACAATTAAATGGAAAAAAGTCTAAAAGTAAAATTATCTTTTTTTTCTAGTAATGTCAAATTTTCTGTCCCTAAAATATAATCACAACACCCAGGGAAAGAACAGAAATTAAGGTGTCCTTTACATATAGCTTAAATGAAACAAGATTAACTCATATAACACACGTCTTTTGCTCCATTTACAATGTCTGGTTTGTATAAGAAGTCATTCATCAAATATCCACACAACTTAGTTAATAATAATCCAGCCTATATGACCACCTCCACAGAGAAATCTAAACATTTATTTGTGAAGCCATTCTCACAGACAACTTGACTATACTGGGAGGGAAAACCCTGGCCTCATAGTCAGCATTATCATCATCACCACCAACACCACCATCATCACCAATATTTATATAATGCTTTAAATTTGCAAAGTACTATCTCTCTCTCTCTCTCTCTCTCTCTCTCTCTCTCTCTCTCTCTCTCTCTCTCTCTCTCTCTCTCTCTCATCTTGCCTTATTTTCACTACAACATGGATGGGGGGGGCGTGGATAGGAGTTATTTTTATCCTCATTTGGCCAAATGACAAAACTGAGGCAGCCCAAGATTCAGAAACTTGCTTAGGGGCAGAGCCAAGATGGTGGAGGAAAGGCTATGACTCTCAGAGATCCCAACAAATCCATCCACATACCTCCAAAAATGCCATAAGACAACTCCCAGAGAAGCAAAACCCACAAAAGAACAGATTGACACCATTTTCCAGGTAAAAATGGCTTAAACAGGTGGCAGGGATCGTCTGCTAGGCTGGCATGAGAGGGGAGCTCAGCACACAGTGCAGATCCAGCCCCAGGCGGGCCTTGCCTCTAGAGCCTCATAATCTTCAGTGTCAGTGCTTCTTTTGAAACTTGGCTCATGGACCAGTGAGGGGGTTCAGCGGATGGCCAGGGAGAAATAGTAGGGGGTCTCTACTGGAGCAGAGGTGAGCGCACTATGGTGTTACTCAGGAAGCAGACTTCAGTGGCAGTGGCCCAAGTCATTGGGGAGGGGCATAGGCATGCCAAGCTTTCAACCATAGAGAATCAGATATCAATAAGATTTCTGCTTCCAGGTTAAATAACAAGCAGGCATGAGGTTACTTACAGGCCAGGCAGACTGAAAATGAGCCTCTCCTTAAATAATAATACCTGGGAATCCCTGTAGCTTGGGACAGTGCATTCTGGAAGCAGCGCTCCACATTAAGGAGTTAAAAGCCAAGAAATAGGTGGGCAAGTTGAGTAGGCAGAGAAAGGAGCAGACCATAGAAAGTTTCTTTGGTGGAAAGGTAGATCAAAATATACCCTCAGAAGAAGATAACAAAGTCAGAGCTCCTATATCCAAAGCTTCCAAGAAAAATATGAATTGGTCTCAGGCTATGGAAGTGCTCAAAAAGTACTTTGAAAGTAAAGTAAGAAAGGTAGAGGGAAAAGTAAGAGAGGTAGGGGGAAAAATGGAAAGAGAAATGAGAGTGATGTAGGAGGGTCATGAAAAAAGTCAAAAGCTTGAAAAGCTAAATTGGCCAAATGGAAAAGGAGGTACATAAACTCTCTGAAGAAAATAAATGCTTAAGAATTAGGACAGAGCAAATAGAAGCTAATGACTTTATGAGAAATCAAGACATAATAAAGTAAATCAAAATGAATAAAAAAATAGAGGACAATATCAAATATCTCCTTGTAAAAACAGCTGACCTGGAAAATATATTCAGGAGAGATAAAAAGAACATAGACATCATCTTCCAAAAACTTGTCAGGAAATATTGCCCTGATATACTAGAAGCACAAGGTAAAATAGAAATTTAAAGAATCTACCAATCACCTCCAGAAAGAGATCACAAAAGGAAAACTTACAGGAATAGTATAGCCAAATTCCAGAGATCCCAGATCCAGGAGAAAATATTGCAAGAAGCTAGAAAAAAAGGTATTCAAATACTGCGTAACTACAGTCAGGATAACACAAGATCTAGCAGCATCTACATTAAAGGATCAGAGGACATATTATATGATATTCCTGGGGCAAAGGAACTGGGATTAGAACCAAGAATCACCTACCCAGCAAAACTGATTATAATCTTTCAGAGGAAAAAATGGGACTTCAATGAAAAAGGGGACTTTCAGGCAATTGTGATGAAAAGACCTGAACTGAATAGAAATTTTGACTTTCAAATACATAAAGAAGCATAAAAAAGGTAAACAGGAAAAAGAATTCCTACATGGGAAGATAATACTTCTATCTCATAAGAACTTTCTCAGTATTAGGGCAGCTGAAAGTAATATACATAGAGGGCACAGGTGTGAATTGAATAGGAAGGAATAATATCTGTAAAGCATTTATTTTTTGTTTTTTCTTGTTTTTTTGTGGGGCAGGCAGGGAGGGGTGGCTTATGTCTGCGGCTAGATTTAGACTAGGGGCCTTAGGTCCACTGTGTCACCTAGCTGACCCATGATGGCATCTTTACAATAAATTTAAGTGGTAAGAGCAATGCACTGGAAGAAAGGTTAAGGAAGAGGTGGACTGGGGAGAAAGTAGCTTTACATAAAAGAAACAAGGAAAAGCTTATGGAGTAGAGGGAAAGATGAGGAAGGAGCAGGGGAGTGATTGAGCCTTGCTCTCATCAAAATTGGCTCAAAGAGGAAATAACATACACACTCAAGTGGGTATAGTAATACATATTGCCATGAGGGAAATAAGATGAAAGGGGATAAGGGGGGAGAGGCAAAGGAAGGGAGGGCCGATTGGGGAAGGAGCAGTAAAAAGCAAAACATTTTTGAGAAGGAATAGGGTGAAAGAAGATTGAAAATAGAGTAAATAACAAGGGGAGGGAATAAGGATGGAGGGTAATACAATTAGCAATAGTAATTGTGGAAGAAATGATGAACAGAATGCTATCAGAATGAAGTATGAAAAATGTAAACCATCAACAGAGAAAGAACTGATGGTATCTGAATACAGATAGAAGTATATTTGTTGTGAGTTCTTCTTTCTAAAGTTATTTTGTCTCTTTTCTTTCACAACCTGACCAATGTGAAGATGTTTTGCATGACTGCACATGTATAACTTATATTAAATTGATTGATTTCTTAGGGGGGGTAGGAGGGAGGGAGGAAGAAAATTTGGAACACAAAGTTTTTTTTTTAAATCAATGTTTTAAATCATGTTTTTACATGTAACTTTGGGAAAATTCTAAATAAATTAATAATTTTTAAAAAATAAAGAAATTTGTTCATTGAGCATCTGAGGAGATATTTGAACTGAGATCTTACTGATTTCAAGCCCTGTGCTTGATCTACCAAGCCTATTGGCTACATCATGACTAAAGGGCATGAGCTCCAAACTTTAGACAGGAATTTATGCAATTGCAGGTCCTGGTCAATCAAAATGAACTTTTTTGTTTCCAACTCTTTGAACATAATGAATAAAAAAAGTGAACATAATGAATAGGATTTCCTCATGGTTCACTGAGGTTCCAATGAAGTTGTGGTTCTTTTCAAGTGCTCTGCTTCATCAAACACACAAATAATTAAACATGAAAATGAAAAACAAATAAAAAATTGAAAACAAACTTCTTTATAGCAACTATTTCCACATCAATCCATTAGACGATATCCAACATCATTACAAATATGTTCAAATGCTTAATGAAATGAAAACCATCATTGAGTGGGTCCAATTGGAGGGAAAATAGGTGAACTCATTTATACTTTACCAAAACCCAGGAATGAAGGGTGGATTTCCCACTAAGATTTAGGCAATTAGTAAAACCCTTCTTGTTTAATTTTGAGAACTGATCAATAATGAGTACTCTGTAATGCTTCCAGATCTCAAGAACAGGGACTGTATCCTCAGCACTAAGTAAAGTGTTTGGACTATAAGGGGAACTTATTAAATGTTTATTTACTTGACCTGACAAGTAAATGACAGTTGAAGTTAGCCTGAAGATATGTTCCATCTTCCCTTAAAGTCAATTGACCTTATTTTATTTTATTTTCTGAGAAGAGTATATGAGAGTGAGGAAAGACAAGGAAGGAAATGAGACCAAAAGTAGTCACTGAAACAGATAGTGAATATATATATATATGTGTGTGTGTGTGTGTGTGTGTGTGTGTGTGTGTGTGCGTGTGTGTATTTTATATGTATATAAATAAACATATGCATGTTTATATATATATATACACACACTCATACATACTTGTTCAATATTGGCTCTGTGATTAGCACTATGCTAGGCCATACTGAAGTCATGAATTTTAGCTAAGACAGCTTCCCTGTCTTCTTGAATTTTGTAAGTCTAGTATGGGACTACCAGCTAGGTTGCTCAGTGGATAGATTTCCAGACCAGGAATTGGGAAGGCTCATCTTCATGAGTTAAAATCTAGCCTCAGACACTTACTATCTGTATGACCCTGGACAAATAACTGAAACCATGTTTTTCTCAGTTTTCTCACCTCTAAAATGAGCTGGAGAATGTAATGGCAAACCACTCCAGTATCTTTGTCAAGAAATTGGGGTCACAAAAATTCAGATATGACTGATATGACTAAATAACAACAACAAAATGGAATAAGATATAAATATCAATAATTAAATAAAGGATATTGTGTGATAAACACATTAAAGATTTGCAAAAAAAAATTATGTGAGTCCAAGGAGCAAGGTCATCACTGAAAAGAAGAATCAAATGATGGTGAATACAAGGATTGGAGTTTCAAGGAAGGCCTTTACATCAGAAGATGAGGCAAAGGGAGGACATCCAAGCAAAATTAAACAGGTGTATGTACAATATCAGGAAAGTTCTGGGAATGCCTGAGGAATAGAGATTAATCCAATATGGCTGGCTTGGGCTTTACCAAGGAGAGAAGTATAAGACAGACCTAAAAAAAGAAGATGGTACCAAATTACCAAAGAGTTTGAATTCAAGACAATAAGGAGATGCTCAGTATCTCTCCACAGAGGAATAACATTGAGGATTCATTCATGAAAGGATTTCCATTCTCTAATAATTTATCTTTTCAGCATAATAAAGTATCAACTCTTTTATAATGGATTGATTTTATTTACTCACTTTCCTCATTCTTTTTTAAATAACTTGCCAGTGGCATTAATGATTGACTTAATAGCAGAATTGTAATCGAATCTGTAACTGAAGCCAAACTCTTCCCTATATAAGGCAGTATAATGGAGAGAATGCTCATTTTTTTTTATGTACTTGTTTGAATGAACCCTTGAATTTCCATGTTGGTGCTTTGCCCATTGCTACTCCCTGTAGTCTGTGGAAACCAGTTCAATTATTCATACTGCTTTGTAAAAAAAAAATAAAGGAGGAAAAGACAGAGAGGAATGGTTAAACACAGTATGTTTGAGTACAGGGAAACTTACGCGTTTCCCAAATCTACCAGCACCTACTTTCAAGTGAGCTTTGCTTGCTTTGTCTTTCATTTGTTTGCCTGAATCACTCACTTGGACACCAAAACAGCTGCTAAGTTACTGTTACTGTGGCATTTCATCTAGAAAAACACATTTCATTAATAAGTATGTTCTGCCTACCTGCCTGCCTCATGACCTTTGTGTCTCTATTATCATAACAATGAATTACTTTTATCTCTGTGTATTTGCAAGCACTCTCTGGGGATCAATAAAGGGGCATATAGCATAATGGGGTCATCTGTTCAATCATAATTATTAGCAGTAGAGCCATAGTCTGCTTTGGTAAAGAGGACAAGAGCCCATAAATTTTGGAGGGGGTGGAGTGGGCTTGTAGGTTTTCATGTTGTCTCTTTTCTTGTTTTGGTTCAAAAGGACTTTATGTTAGCTTTACTCATTCAAATACGAAAGGGGAAAAATGACAACACTAAGGGTGAGTCCATTTGCCATCTCAATAACTCTACCAATATGGTAGATATTTATTTTCTTATCCTTCCAACTTCTCTTGTTTCCTTATAGTTTCAAGAACTAAGGCTAAAATCCTTATCAACTCTTTGCTTCTCTTCCTGCTCCACTTATCCAAGCTTGTCACCCATGACAATGGGCAGCTTTCTGAGAGGATGCATCCAAAAGCCCCATGGTATGTACTTTATACACACCTTTTTTCAATCCTACAACTCTTTCCCTTCTCAAGGACTGCTTTTCTCTGCTGATAGGCTTTTTCTCACCACCTGGCATATCCAGATTGATAATCAACAGGAAGCCCATGTCAATATTCCATGGACCTGTGATTTTCTTGGTACTTTACTTCATTAAGGCAAAAAAAAAAATAAAAGCTCACATTTACATAATGCTTTATTGTTAATAAAGCATTTTTATATACAATAAGATGCATCTCATTACATCTCATCCTTATTAAATACATTACATTTGATAGTTGATAGACAAAATTTAGGTCCCATTATTTTCCCCATTTTACATGTAAGAGAATTGAGGCACAGAAATGTTAGTGACTTTCTCAACCCATGTCAAACCACTACCTTCATTGTCTCTTACAACAGTAAGTTAAAATAAAACAAACCTAATGATCATTATAAACCAGCTTCAAATCAGAGATAGTATAGGCATCAATATATGAATGCCAATGACCCAGACCTGCAAAGACCTGATGAAGAAGCCATTAAAGAGCTTACAGAAAAGATACACAGGTAGCCATAGGGAAAGCTTTGCCTCAGAAGGTTGCCACAACTAAGCCCTTTTAATGTTAAGGTAAACTAGCTCCAGCTCAGTGTGCATCATTTCAGCAAGAACGGGCTTTCAACTCTGAAGCTAAGCAAAGTTATTTGGATGGAGGAAATATAAAAGATCCATTGAAGCTTCTGAAATTCAAAATTAATTTTAAAATATTGGCAGCATCATTGTCTTTTATTTTTGGGGAGGGAGACTGGGCAATGAGGGTTAAGTGACTTATCCAGGGTCACACAGCTAGGAAGTGTTAAGTGTCTAAAATCAGATTTGAACTCAGGTCCTCCTGAATACGGGGCCAGTGCTCTATCCACTGCGCCACCTAGCTGGCCCCTGCATCATTGTCTTCTACAAATTGGAATATCATTTTTGTCCACCTTTGTAATAAAATAACTTCTTTCTTCCTTGGGTAAAAAAGAGAAGATCCAGGCAAATGATTGAAATTTGCCGTTCTGTAGCTGTTTTGTAGTACTCTATTATTTTTTAAGTTGCTGCCCATCTCCTAATGTTAGTGCTATAAAGCAACTGACCACCTCTATTTCCCCAAATTTTCCATTAGAACAATGTAAATACAGTCTGGAAACTGAAGGGGGACACTATATCAAAATCTAATTCTATTTTGCTTTGTATTGCTTTAGTTACTACACAATTTTGACACCTGGGGACAATGAAATGGGAAGGGCTTTCTCTCCAGTGTGATATTTATCTGGTTATTATAAAATAGAATTAACTAGCAACACTGATCACCTTGAAAGTGGTCCACCTGTTACTTTAAAATTTCAATTTCAATAATGGTCTCTGTAAAGAAGGCATTATCTACTAGATCTGGCAAATACATTTATTATGCATTATAAAAAGAAAGGCAGGGCAATAATTTTCAACCTGTAAATTACCCTTACAGGTAGTGATGGACCTTTGACAGATCTGAAAGAGACATACATGCGCGTGAGCACACACCCACACACACACACACACACACTCAGAGAGAGACAGAGACAGAGACAGAGAAACAGAGAACAGAGACAGAAAACAGAGACAAAGAGACACACACACACACATACACACACACACACACACACACAGATACAGAGACAGAGACAGAGCCATAGCAAGAGGCAGAGAGACAAAGATATTTTTTCAAGATTTTTCTGTAGAATTGATTGTTTGTTTTACTCCATGTATAACTTACTGACTGAGAGAGGTACCCAGAGAGCACGAAGGGTCAAATAACTTACCTAGTGGTCATGTTAAGTACCATAAGCACAATTTGAACCTAATTCTTCCTGACTTCAAGACTGATTCTTAATCCACTTTATACCACATTGCCTCTTACTCTTAGAAAATACCCTAAGTGCCACCACACAGCTTAAACAGCTGCTGTGGCAGAAGGATAGTCTAGGCTGGTTCTTCATAGCTTTTCTGTGAAACCAAGATGTATTACATGGTGTATGAAATTCCTCATAACTCTGACATCTTGGATTGAGATTGAAGGTGTATTTTGTTCTTTTTCTTTCATTTCACTTTTCCTTCTTCTCAAACCCCCATTTTTAAAGAAAAAAGAAGAAAAGAAAAAATACTGTTTAATCTGTGCTGGGCAACAGGTGCAGCATTTAGATTTATCTAAAAAGATGTACTCTCCATTCTGCTGTTTATCTCCTTTCATAATGAAAGTCTGTAGCCTTCTGTAATCAGTTCCCAGCCTACCCTTCTGAAATAATTGATTTCTGCTTTATCCACATTGAACCCTCCCATCCAGTCAGATTTGCACGCTATTTACACATCTTGAAGCCTCCCATCTAGCCTGTTTACCCATCTCTGCTGGGCCTGAGATACCCTGCCCCTCCAACAACTGAATCTATTTCTTTCCTCAAGGCCTCATTCAAGTTCTGACTTCTCCATATATTAATTTTTTTTTTTTTTTTTTGCGGGGCAATGGCGGTTAAGTGATTTGCCCAGGGTTACACAGCTAGTAAGTGTCTAGTGTCTGAGGCCAGATTTGAACTCAGGTACTCCTGAATCCAGGGCCGGTGCTTTATCCACTGGGCCACCTAGCTGCCCCCTTCTCCATTCTTTCTTCAGTACAGACTATTACAACTGTGACTACTATGGAATCTGACAAGTTTGCATCTATAGTGAAGTTACACAAACAATAAATTTGTACCTACTATGTCCATGGTTAAACCTTACCTTGTATTATATCTGTATTTATGTCTTATCCACCTCCCCAGTTAGACTATATACCACGTGGAGTAAGTAGTCATCTTAAAATTCTTTATATCCATCAAAGTACTTTCCATTGTGCCTTGGATACTTTTTCAGTCTTTTTCCCCTCGTGTCTGACTCTTTAAACCTATTTGGGGTTTTCTTGGCAGAGATACTTGACTGGTTTGCCATTTCCTTCTCCAGCTTATTTTATAGATAAGGAAACAGAGGCAAACAGGGTTAAGTGACTTCCCCAGGATCATACAACTAGTAAGTATCCAAGGCCAGATTTGAACTCAGGAACATAAGTGTTAGACTTGGAGCCAGGAGAACCTGAGTTTGTATCCTCACTTGCTTTCTAGTTGTGTGACCCTTGGGCAATACCTTAACCTCTCTCAGTCTATTTTTCTCATCTGTACAAATAGGGATAATGATAAAAGCACTTACTTCACAGGGTTGTTGTGAGGACCAAAGGAAATTACACATGTAAGACTTTTTTTTTAATCTTTAAAATACTTTGTAAATGCTAACCATTATTAAAGTTGCCCAAAGTCATAGTCATAGAAAGTAATAGGAAGGAAGGAAGGGAGGGAGGGAGAGAGGGAGAGAGGGAGGAGAGGAGGAAGAAAGGATGGATCAATGAATAGAAAGAAGGTAGGAAGGGAGGATGCTGTCTCTAATTCTTTTCATTATGCCGTTCTGACTCATTGGCCCTTCCTAGCTAAGGATCAAGAAGACAACACAGTACATGGAGGGAAAGTGCAGAGTGTAATGTCTTTGGATCTTGTAACCCCCTAAAGAGCATGAAGGTCATTCTTTTGAACAGATTGTATTGTAATGTATCTGTCCACTTCAGTGAGGATAGTCCTTAATGGATTCTCAACTCAGAAATGTTTTGAGATCCTCTTTGACTTAAATCCCTAATGGGAGAAATTGATCCTGATTTTGCCTAGTCTCAGTCTGAAACATAAGACTGTTGCATCTCTTTATGTGGTGGCAAGGAATTGGAAGTTGAAGGGATGCACATCAATTGGAGAATGGCTGGACAAGTTGTGATATATGAATACAATGGAATACTATTGTGCTGTAAAAAATGATGAGCAGGAGTTCAGAGAAATCTGGAGGGTCTTGCGTGGGCTGATGATGAGTGAGATGAGCAGAACCAGAAGAACATTGTACACAGTATCATCAACATTGAGTGTTGACTATATTGTGATGGACTATATTCTTCTCACCAATGCAATGGTACAGAAGGGTTCCAGGGAACTCATGATAGAAGAGGATCTCCAAATCCAAGAAAAAAACAAAAGAACTGTGGAGTATAGATGCTGAATGAACCATACTATTTCTTTTGTTTTTGGTGCTGTTTTTTTTTCTATTTTGAGGTTTTTCATCATTGCTCTGATTTTTCTCTTATAACATGACTAATGCAGAAATAGGATTAATGCTATTATGTATATATATATATATATATATATATATATATATATAACCTATATCAGGTTACCTGCTGTCTAGGGGAGGGGGGAAGGAGGGGAGGGAGGGAGGGAGAAAAATCTGAAATTGGAAAGCTTGTATAAACAAAAGTTGAGAACTATCTTTACATGTAACGGAAAAATAAATAAATACATAAATAAATAATTTTTAAAAAAGACTGTTGCATCAACACTTCTCCCTAATTCCTAATAACCTGGATGATGGGAAAGCTTGAAAGTCTATATCTCAAAGATTCTTAGGTTCTGGGACTCTAGACAATAGTTCAGAGAGCTTCTTTGGAACAGAGAGGGACTAGAGATACCAAGAGCTAAAAGCATGCTTTTATGCTATCTCACAATGGGATTTTAAAATGCTTATTAAATGAGATCTAGAAATCAATAAGTCAATTACATACTTATACTATAACTTTATTTTAAAAGGTTTATTTTTGTGGCCAATATATTCAAGTTAACTGAATTTAATTCAGTAATAAAAAGGATTGGATGAATTCAGGGATTTCTATCATAAGGAGCTAGCTGCTCATCCACTTACATTTCAAATGTCTACTTTAAATAAAACTTGCTCCATTTCAAGCATTTTTTCCCTATCTTTCAAGCTCAGAACACCAGAATCATAACCCACTGCCAGCAAGAGAATCATAAATAAAAGTTGGAAGGGACTTCAATGGTCATCTGGTAAAACCTTAGTATTTTACATATGAGGAATCTGGTGAAGAAAGATCAGTTGAATTGCCCAAGATCTCACAGACAGAAAGTACTGTAATAGAAAAACAAGTGGAACCAGATCTTTTGACTTTAAAGCATGTCTTCTTTTTACTGTGCCATCTTACTTATTGTTATTGTTCAATCACTTCAATAGTCTCATTCTTTCTGAATCCATATGGGATTTTCTTGTCAAAAATGCAGGAATGGTTTGTCATTTCCTTCTCTAGTTCATTACATATGAGGAAACTGAGGTGAAGAGAGTTAAGTGACTTACCTAATGTAGCCCAGCTAGTAAGTATCTGAGGCCTAGATTAGAACTCAAGAAAAGGAGTCTTCCTTATTCCAAGCCCAGTGATTCATCCACTATACCACCTAACTGCCTATCTCAGTTATTGCTGAACCTTAGATTTTTGTTTTGTTTTCAGAAATAAAGCTTTTTTTCTATAATGATCCCAACTTCTCTACTTGGTACCTATGATGCTTATTTCCAAGAAAAGTGCTTTTAAATGTTAATCATATACAATTCCATACATTACCATCAAAGCATAGACTTTCACATTTATTTTGTCTATAATGACAGTAAAAGTCATGTAGTAACATGCCTGGAAAATCTGCCTGGGGAGATTTCTTCTTTTTCACACTTGTAGGACACTGTAGCCTTAGAAATTCTGGCCCAAATGTAGATGCAATAAAATCTCCCTTATTCCCAGCTGGCTTTTTACCCTGACACTTCAGATTGAAGAATCTCATGAACATCTACATTTGTATTTATTTGGCTAAATTCCTGGGACCGGTTTTTCAAGTCCCCACTGAAAGTGCCTTCCATTACAACTTCTCTCTTAGAATACTCTAGAGTACAAATTGTTAACACTTTGATTAAATGTAGCAGTATATATTAGGCACTGATTTTAATGAACCAGGACAATTTCCAAGTTCCTCCTTCTAGTTTTATGGCTTTTGAAAAGATATTTACCATTCTTGGTCTCCGAAAGCTCTTCCTGTTCCTT
Source organism: Dromiciops gliroides (assembly GCF_019393635.1). NCBI lineage: Eukaryota > Metazoa > Chordata > Mammalia > Microbiotheria > Microbiotheriidae > Dromiciops > Dromiciops gliroides. The sequence goes on from NC_057863.1 coordinate 61,357,214, forward strand.
TTTTAACCATTGCCTTATATTTTCAACACCCTGGCACCCTGGTTTTACCCTAACCTAAGGTAGTGATGTCATTAGCATTTACATTTGATCAAATTTATATTATTATACATGTCATTTCAGCCCTCAATATTAGACTCTGCTTAGGGTTCTTGCCAAGTGTCTGTGATGGGCAAAGTGGTATGACAGACAGCAAGTCTTGGCACCAGGAAGAGCTGGGTTCAACCCTGTCTCAGAAACATATTGACTGTGTGATACTGAGCAAGTGATTTAACATCTCTATGACCTCAAATGACTTTCTAAAACTAAGGGTTACAAAAAGTTTGCTAATCTGCATTTGTATAAGGAATTTCCTTCCTCTGGCTTACATACAAGAGTGTCAAACTCAATTAGAAAAAGGGGCTACCAAACCATACATAAGGATTACTGTGAGCTGCATGTTGACTCACAAAACCCACATATTAACATTATTTATGGTCTATTATATTTTCATTTTTGTTAAATGTTTCCCAATCTTTAGACACATGTTGAACATTTTTCACATTCATTCAACAATTTATCATAGCTCTGGAGAATGAAGGAAGTAAAGAAAGAACAGGAAGTAAGGAAGGGAGGAAGGGAAAAAAAGAAAGAATAGGAAGGAAATTAGGGAAGTAGGGAGAAAACATCTTTAATATTCTAAAGCAAAGGACTTCAAATTATTTTTATCACAGTATATTCATATTGTTTTCCTGAAAAAGAGGCACATTTTCTAAATATTAATTTGGGAGGTTAATACCTAACAGTTTAAGGAAATGTTTAGTTGGTAAATTATTTCTGATATTGATAGGAAGCAAAAAAAAAAGATAGGAAGCACCAAAAAATCTTTTAAAATAAATTCCAGGAAATTGTGAATTATCTCTTATTGTTACTAAAGAAGAATGGGGAAGTTAATATATAAGGGAATTGAAGTGGCATTGGATTATTGATACTTTACATAAATCAATATCAGTATGATAGAGTTTTACAGTAAATTACTCGTATCATGGAAGAATACTAATACTTATGGTATGCCAAAGTACTAAGTGCAGGGTCCATGAACTTGAACTCACTTAGGATTGTGAACTTAAAGCTGTGACAAAGCTTCAAAAGATATGAATTCTGCTCCCGTGTTGGACAGTCTATCACCCTGGGGAAGACACTTTTGCCCTATACATGTCAGCTTTCTCATTATTCAAATGATCCTGTTGATCTATGAAACCACTAAGATCCCTTCCAGCCCTCAATCTCAAATTCTATGGATCTAGTATAATCCCTCTCATTTTCTAAATATGAAAAAAAAGGTTTCCAGAGAAGTGATTTGCTCAAGGCCATAAAGATGATAAGAAGTAAAGCCAAGATTTAAAAGCCTTTTGTTCCCCCTTATTTTCTATCCAGAGTTCTTCCTAAGGGACAATCCTGCCTCCTGAGTACTACTGAACTCTGAAATAAGTAAGAGCAATTCCAACAGGTACAAAAGGTTTACCTCATTCCACTAGATGACATAATTCATAGGATAGGGGCAACTGTTAGCAAGAAAAACAAATTAAGTCTTATCAGAAATCATTAAAAGCTGCTAAAAATAGATTTTTTGATTTCACTTTTCCACACCTCTCCTTTAAAAAGGGATGTTTTATCCCTTTCATATAAAAGTGCTCTAAATCACTACTGATCAGAGAAATGCACATTAAAACATCTCTGAAGTACCACCTGACACCTATCAGATTGGCTAATATGACAAAAAAGGAACATAATAAATGTTGGACAAATTGGAACACTAATTCATTGTTGGTGGAGCTGTGCACTGATCCAACTATTGTGGAGAGAAATTTGGAACTGTGAGAAAATAATCCCCACCTGAGATTCATTTAGAACTGATTGAATGAAGTAAGACTGATTGAGAGTGATTGAGTTTGCTGATTAACCTATTTAAATTTAATTCAATTAAAGCCACACCTGGCTGACTCCCAGGAGTGTTCTCTGAGGCTGTGGACTATGACATCAACACAAGACCACCCTCAAGTCCAGTGAACCAATGGATTTAGATGACACTAACCAATCAGTGTGTCAGGACCACCTCTCCTCCAGACCTATAAAAAAGCTTCCACACTCAGTTTGCTTGAGCAGTTCGTAGTTGAAGGAGGCTTCTGGTTGAGGACTTGAGGGAGAACCAGACCAGGATGAAACTCTAGGCTAGATAGGCCTTTGCTTGACTTTCTGAACTCCACATGTTCTCCTTTTACCAATACCTAGCATGCTTTAATAAATGCTTACTGCCCAAAGACTGTTGCTAAAGCTTCTAATTTAAGGCAACCACACATTTGAATTTTAAACATCCCAGTACTATGCCCAAAGGGCTATGGGGCTGTGCATACCCTTTGACCCAGCAATACCACTACTAGGTCTTTATCCCAAAAGAATCATAAAAAAGGGAAAAGGACCCATATGTACAAAAAAGTTCATAACTTCTCTTTTTGTGGTAACAGAATTGGAAATTGAGGGGATGTCCAACAACTGAGAAATGGATAAACAAGTTGTGGTATATGAATGTAATGGAATCCTATTGTGCTGTAAGAAACAATGAGCAGGAAGATTTCAGAAAGACCTGTAAAGAGTTACATGAACTGATGCTGAGTGAAATGAGCAGAACTGCAACATTGTACACAGTATCAACAACACTGTGTGAGTATCAACTGTGATAGACTTAGCTCTTCTCAGCAATACAATGATCCAAGATAATTCCAAAGGACTCATGATGGAAAATGCTCTCCACATCCAGAAAAAAAGAACTGTTGAATCTGGATGCAGACTGAATTATATTGTTTCTACTTTTTTTGTTTTTGTTTTTTTGTTTTCTGAGATTTTTCCCTTTTGTTCTGATTCTTATCTCATAACATGACTAATCCAGAAATATACTTAATGTGACTGTACATATATAATCCATGTCAAATTGCTTACTGTCTTGGAGAGGAGGGAGGGAAGGGAGGGAGGGAGAAAAATTTGGAACTAGAAATCTTATAAAAACAAATGTTGAAAACTATCTCTACATGTACCTAGAAAATAAGATAATTTTATGATAAAATGGGAGCTTACGCTAAGATTGAGGGCTAAAGTACATTTTTTCTGTTTTCTTCTAGACCAGATTCTCTGATTTAGAAGGGTGTTGTGCGATATGCCCAAGCAAAAAACTTGTGTTCCAGATCCCATATTGAACTAGACCATTGGTTTTCAAATCTTTTGGTGTTAAGACCCCTTTATTATTTTTTTTAATTATCAAGGTGGAGCAGCTAGGTGGCACAGTGGATAAAGCACCGGCCCTGGATTCAGGAATACCTGAGTTCAAATCTGGCCTCAGACACTTGACACTTACTAGCTGTGTGACCCTGGGCAAGTCACTTAACCCCCATAGCCCCACCAAAAAAAATTATCAAGGACCATTAAAGAGTTTTTGGTTTATATAGAATGAATCTATCACTATTTACTGCATTTGAAATTAAAATGTTTTATTATAACAATAGTTTTAGCTTCATGGATGTCCTCAAAAGGCCTCAGGTACTTGCAGGGGTTCAGGCCTACAAATCTGCAAGGATGTTTTTGTTTTTAATTTAAATTTTAGCTTATCCAGGACTTGGAACAGTACTCACCATTTGGTAATAAATGTTTATTGAATTCTGAGGGTGGGGATGGGAAACATTTTAAAAGACATTAATGTTATCTTTCAAAAGTTAGATATAATAATTTAGCCATCTATATCAAAATCCATCTAATTTTAAAATCAATGGACATAAACAATAGAAAATGAAACAATAAAAAGCATGATGGCAACAAATTGCCTAACAGGAAAAATAATTATCCCCCATCCCAGCTCAAGTCTCCAGGTAACATGAATTTGACCATACCATAATTGTTTCATGACAGCTAGATCAATCAATTACTAAGACTCCTGTTTATAGAATTTTGAGTGATTTTTCAGGTTTATTTAAATCTGAATCTTAGATATTAATACATAGAAATCATTTTGATGCTTGATTGATTGATACTGACTTTCCAGTGGATACAGATAAAAATGTGGTTACTTTTTATTAATTATATATTTTCAATACAATTTGTATTTTTTCCTTTTTTGGTTATTTCTTCAAGCATGAAAAGAGCAGAATTCTGATGAGCTACAACAGTCTGCTGGAGGTGGGATTTTGGCAAAATGATGTGTTGCAAACAGGTCCAGAATTTTCTGGCATGCAGAGTGTAGTTGAAACATCCCCAGATTTCATGAGTAACCCAAACATGTTCTAAGAAAGCCATTTCCACACAGGAAATTTAGCCTATTACCAATGCCTCCAAGTATTTTTTTCCATGCAGATTTCTATAAAGAAAAACTAGATGATATAGAAATGTCATGTTATATAGTTACATTAGAGAAAGAGAAAACAGGCAATTTTTGCCTTTTGCATTGCATCAATTTCATGTTATTGTCATTGTTGAAAGTTTCTAGAATTCCTTCACCTAGCCTGCCTACACATCATGTTTTTTTGTGTTATATGCTCCCTAATGATATATTTCAATTACTTAGAGATCTGAAAGCTTATTACCATGGGTATTCCCTTTGTTGAGGGAGATCACAACTCCTCTACATCACAGAAGCATATCTTGGCTCATTGGTGTGGCCCAAAGAATTCATAATTTGCTGACCAACCTTTTGGTGATGACTCTATCTTAGATAGGCTAGTGTATAGCTAGCTGGACTTCTGTCATTACTGAAGCCTCTCCTCCTAAAGAGGTCCTTTCATACCTTTCATTCCCTATCCAGGGATGAAATGGAAAGAAAAAACATTTATTAGTGATTTACATTGTACTGAACACTGTGCTGAGCTATTAGAGATACAAATAAAAAAGGACAGTCACATTGGTATCTGGATGGCATTGGCAAGAATGACAAGTAATGGATTATATAATATAATTTTCCAAGTCGAAATGAAGAAATATGTTTTTAACCACACTTTACTAGCACACTAAGGATAATTTATTAAACAGCAAAATTATATTGTATGCCTACTATATTACAGATAATGAGCTAGGAGCAGAGGATACAAAGACAAATCCAATATCATCCTAGCCATCAAGGAATTTACAGTCAAATCAGGGGAGAAAATTCATAAATGCTGCATATGGACATATACAAAATGGATACAATGCAATGGAACAGGAGATGAACAAGCAACTGATGCAATCAGGAAAGACTTTCTGTAGAAAGTAGGAATTGAGCTGAGCCTTGAAGGAAACTGAGATGCTCAGAGATGGCAGTGAGGAGAATATCTATTCCAGGCGTTGTGGATAGACTGTGCAAATGCATTGAGGCAGAAGATGGGAATGCCATGTATTAGGTACAATAATAATATCAGTTTAACTGCCCGACAGTGTTGAAGAAGAAGTGTGATGTGTAGTATATAAGCCAAAGTTGCTTGGGACCAACTTGTAAAGAGCTATCAATGGCAAAACGTGGAGTAAATTCATAAAGTTGGGATTAATGTAACAATAGTCCGGTGTTCATGGTCTTCTGCCTGACTTTTGAAAATGACCTTTTGAAGTCCTTCCCTTTCCTTATAACCATTCCAAATTCTGTATTTTCTTCAAGGACACGCATTTTTGCTCTTATTAGCATCATTAATTGCTGGTTCATTTTGGATTTTGCTTCTTTTGGTTTCCCCCAGTACTAATGTAGGCAATCCATACCACACTATAAACATGATGTAGTGATTAGAAAGGCAGCTAGGTGACACAGTGGATAAAGCACTATGCCTGGTGTCAGGGAGAACTGAGTTCAAAGCCAGCTTCAGACACTTACTATCTGTATGACCCTAGGTTTGCCTGAGATTCCTCATCTCTAAAATAAGCTGGAACAAGAAATTGCAAATCACTCTAGTATCTTTGCCAAGAAAACCTTAAATGGGGTCATGAAGAGTCTTATTTGACTGAAACTACCAAAGAACAACAATAAGTTAATAGAATGCTACACATGGAATTAGGAAGACTGCCTTCAAATTCTGCTTTATCATATCACCAGTTGCGCTTAACTAAAGCTTCAGCCTTGAATCATTCCCACCATTTACTGCCTTTGTTCCTACACATGTATTACTGAATGAAGGTAGAGAAAATCACATAACCAATTTGATTGAGTGCACTATTAATTTTTTTGGGTGGGGTGGGGTGGGGCAATGAGGGTTAAGTGACTTGTCCAGGGGCACACAGCTAGTAAGTGTCAAGTGTCTGAGGATAGATTTGAACTCAGGTCCTTGATCCAGGGCCAGTGGCCACTGTGCCACCTAGTTGCCCCTAGGTGCACTATTAATTTATGTTATATAACCTCAACTGGGCCTTCACTGCTGCTAGGCAATCCTACTCTACCTCCTTATAAGTTGGTACTGTTCAACTGTTCATAGTGGAAAAACTTTTTCAAGATTTTTTTTATCCCTTCTGAAATCTTCAATGGTTTTCCCCTCCTCCCACCCTTTCAACTGAGGACCTTGCCTCGTACTTTTTTTTAATTGAGGACATTTAGCATTAACTACTTTTTCTCCCCTCTTCCGCATTTCATGTCATTCTGATGTCTTCTGCAATAATCTCTGCCTTCACTTCTGTCTCACATAAAGAGGTGGCCTTTCCTCTTTCTCAAAAAAAAAAAAAAACTCTCTATTTCTACAAGTGGCTGAATTACATCCTACCTCCTCCAACAAATTGTCCCTTTTTTTTGGTGAGGCAATTGGGATTGAGTGACTTGTCCAGGGTCACACAGCTAGTAAGTGTCAAGTGTCTGAGGTCAGATTTGAACTTGGGTCCTCCTGACACCAGGGCTGGTGCTCTATCCACTGTGCCACCTAGCTGCCCCAATTGTCCCCTTTTTCATCACTACTTTATACTCTATCACTTATTTTCTTATTTAATGGTAATATTTTATTTTCCCATTATATGTAAAGATTGTGTTCAACATTCATTTTTGTAAGATTTTGAGTTCTAAATTTTTCTCTCTTCCTTCTCCCCAAGATGGCAAGCAATCATTAGAAACAGAGATAGATATAGATATATCCTATATATGATTGTATATGTGTATATATGTGTCTGTATATATGCATGTCCCATATATAGAGAGATTATATATATACATGCACACACACACATATATATATATACATATATATATATATGTATATATATAAAATCATGTTGTACATATTTCCATAATAGTCATGCTATAAAAGAAGACTGAGAACAAAAGGGAAAACCCACAAGAAAGAAAAAATAACAGCAAATAAAGTGAAAATATCACTTATTTTCAATCTCTTTCTTACTACTTGATCCTTCTCTCTTTCCTTATAATCCATTTTTCAACCTCATTCTTCCCCTGAAACCACACTCCCCAAAGACAAAAATGATCTCTTAATTGCCAAATCCAATGGCCTTTTCTCAATTCTCATTCTTCTCACCCTTTCTGTAGCATTTCATACTGTTGGTCACTTTCTTCTCCTTGATGTTCTATTTTGTCTAGGTTTTGGAGGACACTGCTCTCTCATGGTTTTCTTCTTACTTATCAGACAGATCCTCAATCTCCTTTGTTGGATGCTTTATCCAGCTCTTCCCTCCAACCATTAATGTCATAGAAGTTTTTGTTCTGGGCCCTCTTTTTTTTCTCCCTCTATCCTAACCTATTTCATTAACTTCTATGGATTTAATTAAGCTCTCTCTATGGTGATGATTTACCTATCCTGCCCTCCATGGACCTCCAATCTGTCATCACCAACTGCTTTTTTAATACCTGAAACTGGTTGTCCAGTAAATACTTAAACTCAACATGTCTAAAACTGAACTCAATTTCCCCTTAAACTCTCACTACCTCGGACCCTCCCTGCTTCTGGCCAGAGCAACACCACCTATCTCCTCAATCTTCTGGCTCACAACCTAGGTATCATCCTCAATCCCTCACTATCTCCCACCCTGCATATCCAATCTACTGCCAAAGTCTGTCAATTCCACTTTGCAATCTCTCCTCTGTCACTGCCACCACTCTGGTCAAGCCTTCATCAACTCCTGCCTGGACTATTATAATAATGTGCTTGTGGACTTGTAGATGGTTGTGCATCCCCTTGATTCAACTGCCAAAGTGATTTTCCTAAAGCATGGCTCCAAATATGCCACACACACACACACACACACACACACACCTTCTCACTACCAATGGCTCCTTATCAATTGGAGAATCAAATATAAAATCCTCTGTTTATCATTCAAAGCCCTTTATAACCTACCCCCTTCCTCCCTTTTCCATCTTCTTACATATTACTTCCCACCATATAGTTTTCAATCTAGTAACACTGGCTTTCTTGCTGTTCCTTGAGATCTTCCATCTCTTGCCTTTAGGTATTTTCATTAGCTGTCCCCTATACCTAGAATTCTCTCCCTCCTCATCTCTGCCTCTTGGCTTACATAGATTCCTGCAAATCTCAGCTGAAATCCCAACGTCTATCAGAATCCTTTTCCAACCCAGTAATTCTAGTGTTCTCCGTTTGGAAGTCATGTCTTAATTTTCCTGCATGTGGCTTGTTTGTACATATTTATTTGTTTGTGGTCTCCTCCATAAGCTCCTTGAAGGCAGTGACTGTCTTACGTTTTTTGAATCCCCCAAAATTAACACAGTGCCTGACACATACTAGGCACTAAATTAATATTTACTGACAGACTGATTCAGACAATTACCATATCTATTGCTATAAAAAGTCATTTAATCCCTCTGAGTCTCAGTTCTCTCCTCTGTTAAATGGGGATAATAATAGCACTTTCCTATTTTAAAATGAATGTGTGTAGTGGATAGAGCACCGGCCCTGGAGTCAGGAGTACCTGAGTTCAAATCCGACATCAGACACTTAACACTTACTGGCTGTGTGACCCTGGGCAAGTCACTTAACCCCAATTGCCTCACCAAAAAAAAAAAAAAATGAATGTGTGTAAAGCATTTTGCAAGCATTAAAACATACAAATGCTAACTTGTTATTGCCTGTAATTCATATATCTAGCATTTCTTACAAGGGGTTTTCTCTAGGACAACCAGTACAATTAAGTTTTACAAATATGATTATTCTCATTTTACCTAAGGAAAGTAGATTAATAGGGGATAAATGGCTTGCCCAAGGTTATCCCCACTACTCTTTCCTTCTGGCGGTACTGAGGTATTTCATGTGCTGCCTGGCCATTACTTTCTGGTGGTTTCATAGCCATGTGTCTTATTTGCCCCAATAGAAGGTAAGCTTGGGAACAGGAAATATATCTTCTGCTGATTTTGCATCACCCAAAGAACCAGATACTCCACTGTTCAGAAATAAATTTCCTATGAATTCATGAATAATGGGAGTATCAATTTAATTTGTTTTTATGAGGAAATGTATTTAAGGCAAAACTCCAAATGCATTCAATGTTTCCTTCTTTTATTTTTAGAAATTTTAGAATTTGGGGATCTGAACTGGTGGACAACAAGATGTTAGCTGGTGATCATTGCAAAGACCAACCAGGGGAACAAAGGTCCAAACGGAGGAGAACCTACTGCGAGCTGTTAGCTGGCACTAACCAGAAATGCATCAAATGAATTAAGTTTAATAGCTGCTATTGATGGCAGATCTGGTCACATGCAGAGAGAAAACACACAAAAAAAAGAATAATCTCTAAAAGACATGAACTTTGACAAATGCATGAATCTAAGGTGAATGAGATATAATACAAGGCTGAGGAAAAATAGTGAGGCCAAGCTGGAATGCCACCTGGGAAATATCCCCAAATAACCTATATCATCTTCATGAGGGAAATAAGAATGGGGAAGGTGGGTCATTAGAAAGACAAGGTGTCCATTGTTAAAGCTGAAATTCTGTGATTTTAAAGATTCAATGATTCTGTGACTTAGGGATTTCTTTGGAGTAAGTGACCAACACTGTAGCCATGTCCCATCTGACATTTTAATGGTACTGTGGCTTGGAAGTTCACGACTCTGACATGGTTGTTTTATGAGGGGGGGGGGAAAGAAATATTTCTTTTTAAAAGTTTTTTTTTTATTGTGTACTAAAATGTCATTGGATGATATGGCACATAGATTTTCTTTTATATTGAGTCATAAATAGAGTTTGTGATCCAAATCACATGAAACTTTATGCTACCAATTGCTGGGGTGGGAGGGTGGAATTCACAAATTATAGTTGTGAAGAAAGGAAAAGGTGGTACAGTACATTAAGCATGGACCTGGAATCAAGAAGACCTGAATTCAAAGCCCTCTTTATATACTTACTAACTGGGTGATGCTGTACTAATTACCTAATCTCTGTCTGTCTCAATTTCCTCATTAATAAAATGAGAATAACAATAGCACCTACATACCAGGGTTACTGTGGGGATAAAATGAGATAATATTTTCAAAGTGCTATATAATGCTAGTTAATATTATTATAACTAGAGAACATATAGTTCTCCCTTTATGTACATGGACCATTCCACAGACGTCTACACGAAGCAATTTTTACATGATGTGAATTTTTCCCTGTCCATCTACTTCATGTAGCCTATATAACAAAGGCATATATGATTGCACAAATCATAAATGTAGTGCATACATATTAAGTAATTTACCATGGCGATAAATAGAATTATGAAATGAAAAGTATAGTTAATGATAAAGTATGCAAAGTAATGAACAGTAAAGTTAACATAGATGTGCAATATATTGCTCCTTCCATATCCATTGCACCTAGCTTTTATCATGGGTGACTGACTATAACTTCTTTTTTGTAAAGCTATCAAGAGATGTTTCAACAGTGGCTATCTTATTTTTCTTTGTGTATCTGATGCTAACAAGAAATATTGTCCTCTATTAGTCTTAGAACTTTTAAAAATCTTGAAATATTTGGATCTATCTTCTTGATACAAGAAAAAAAAAATCACTCAAATGAAGAAATGCTTCTGCCAACTTTTTCACTGTGAATCTTTTTGGTTCAATCTCGAGTTCCTAAGATGCCTTTTCTTCTTCGATAATCATTGCAGATAGCAGCTCAATCAGATCCTCATTCAGAATTTTCATTCATATTTGTTTCAAAATTCTTTATGTAAAGTCATATTTGTGTAATGTAAATTTACATAAAGTAAGAACTGTCTGTAAAGACCAGATGTGCTCTATGCATATGTTTATCCATAGATATAGTAAGTATATCAGTGTGTCAAAATTGAGGCCTTACTTTGATACTTTGGAGTTCCTGTGATTTCATCATTGAGGGTATTCCTTCTACTTATTCTGATTCTAACACTCTATGCTCTCTTGCCAATAGGTATTTATGTGTTCCCATTAATATTCCATAGATTATCTGGTCAACACATTAGTGATGTTTCCCTTCTCTTTTAAAAAAAATGTCTCATAGGTCCCCAGTGCATGATTTATTTTGACCATTTGTTATCTTTCATTCCTAATATGTATCTTATTTTTTCTGTCATATATATAATACTTTATATAATATAACTTTAAAGCTTTTTTATGTCATTTATTTGCAAATTACCATTAGTAACATGTTGTAGCATACATAACCTTACTGTGTTCTTTTGAAATGTCTTTTGCGTTATTTATATTTTATGAAATTTATTTATCTTTTATGAAATAATGGTGCTACATGGTTCTGAGTCATTTTTAACCATTGGGAGAACATTGCTATTATAAATAGTGTGAGTACCTAGTTTCTCCCATATTGTTTTTCAGTATTCTCAGTAGTTTTTGTCAAATGAGTTTTTGTTCCAAAAGCTTAGATCTTTTGGTTTATCATATAGTAGATCACTATAGTCATTTAGTATAACATAATTCACACCTATACTATTCCACCAATCTACCACTCTATTTTTAGCAAGTACCAGAGGGTTTGGAAAATACTACTTTATGATACAGTTTCCAACAATACCACTGCTAGGTTTCTATGCCAAATACATGCAAAAAAAATTAAAATAAAAGAGAGAGAGAGAGAGAGAGAGAGAGAGAGAGAGAGAGAAGGACCTATTTGCATGCAAATATTTATGGCAACTATTTTTGTGATGGCTAAGAATTGGAAATCAAAGAGATGTCTATCAAGTGCAGAATGGGTAAACAAGCTATGGTATATAATTGTAATAGAAAATTATTGCACTATAAGAAATGGCAAGCAGAATGATTTCATTAAAACCTGGAAAGACTTACATGAACTGATGTATAGTGAAGTGAACAGAACCAGGAGAATGTTACATACAGTAACAGCAATGTTGTTTGATGAAGAACTGTAATTTAGCTATTCTCAGCAATATAATAACCCAAGACAATCCCAAAGAATTAATGATGAAGCATACAATCCACCTCCAGAGAAAGAATTATGTTGATTGAACACAGACTGAAGCATGCTATTTTTCACTTTCTTTCATTTGTTTTTCTTTTGTGTCTTACACAAAATGACTAATATGGAAATGTTTTACATGTATTATCTGTAGCTAAATGCTTACCACCTCAGGGAGGGAGAGGGGAGAGAGGGATAGAATTTGGAACTCAAAAAAATATTTACTAAGATTTTTTTTTTAAATAGTGAAGGGGAGGGGTAGACAATTCAGGATTTTTAAAAGCTTTGGATACTTTCAAAAATTCATTTCAGTTTGATTTCCCTTAGCTACATGATCTCAGGTCCAGGTCAGGCCCTTACAATTAATTAAAGAAGGATACAGATATGATTTCTAATGTGGCTTTGAAGTACACTATCATTTTTAAACAAAGTTATATTCCTAAATATCGAGCAAAATGTTAATAATCTCCATAAATTAAATGATAAGGTATCATGCAATGTCAGATTTCATATTTTCTTCTCATGTCCATAAAAAACTAACTTTCAGAAATATCTTAAAGGTTCCCAAAGGGAAATAATATGGTTTTGCAATATGTATTAGCGGCAAACTCATGTCCTAGTTGCTCATTACCTAACTTTTTTAGGGAAAAACAAAACACCTTTGCTGGAGAAGTGATAAGCCATTGGTGGCAAAGCCAATGGCAAGTACTGAATCTCCATCTGTATGTATAAGTTGGGTCCTGTGATGATCCAAGGAAGTGGAGACAGATGAACTCATAAGTGGAATTCATTCCAACTCCCTGTGCTCAACCCTTCGCCCTAGTGCACCAGAGTGGGAATGGAGAAGAGGAAAGAGAAAGAAATAAAAAGGGAGAGACAGAGAAAAACAGAGAAGACCAAGAATTGATCAGAAATAGTTGGAAAGAGGGAAAATATTTAAAGAGACTACATCATGGAAGGAAAAGAAAATAATCAGAAAGATCATTTCACAGTAGAGTTTATCCATGTCAAATGAATTAAAATCAATATATATTTATTATTTATTATCTTCAATACACTATACAAATTCCTTTCAGCGAATGAAAAAAGAGTAAGATGCATTTTGTACCCTCATAAAACTTAAAATCTATCAGACCTGGAATGAAATGCAAATATTCTAAAGAGATTTTCTAAATGGTTCAGTCATATGTATAATAAATGTATATTCTCAACTTCATAGTTGATGCATATCTTTATAATCATAGATCTTAACACTTACACTTAACACTTACTGGTTGCCCAGGATTACTTTGCATGCTATTTTTTCCAGATTAGTTCAGAGAATTACAGGATGAATACTTGTGCAAGGAGTAAATTTGGCTTGATGATTCTGGAGAGGAGAAACATTCTTCTTCCTGAATTAAGAAAGGGGTTTCAATATGTCTCCCTCCCAAATTCAGTCCCCTTTCTACCAGTCTTTCCACAAACAGCATCTGGAATCCATCTGTCTTTTCTCTCCAAGGAGCAAAATAAAATATTTCTTCTCTTCAAATCTGCCCCTCAAAGAGACACAGTGAATAACCATTCTCTCCACCAGTATAAAGTCATGCCTAAGCCAGCAGCATGTAAAACATGACTAGATGGGCTGAATTACATAAATCATCTTGTCTAAAATAACTTTAATTCTATAGATAAGGAATTTAGACCTAGAAAGGTGAAATTACTTCCCCAAGTACACACAGCCAGTTAGTAACGAAACCTGAAAAAGGATATAGATGTCCTAACTTTATGACTAGAATTCATCTTTCTACTTAACTGAATGGTCACCAATATTTGTAAAGGCCATTAATCCATTATGTCCAATTTAATTTCCTGGCTTCTTCCATTTTGGGTCAAGGGAAAGAAAGCAGTCCAATTGAGCAAAACCTTTTTACCTAGAAAGAAATGACTACATAAATAATTCCTAAACTAAGAATTCTCAGATTCCTAAAGAGTATAAAGCACCTCTCCAAGCTCCAGGCTCACAACTGTCAACATGGCTAAACATACCAAGATGGTCAGAATTATTGGTAAATATGGAACACATTATGGTGCATCCCTCAGAAAAATGGTGAAGAGAATTGAAATCAGCCAGCATGCCAAGTATACCTGGTCTTTCTGCTGCAAGACCAAAATGAAGAGACAGGCTGTGGGTATCTGCCCTTGTGAATCCTATATGAAAACAGTAGCTGGTGGTGCATGGACCTACTGTGGTCACAGTCAAATCCACCATCAGAAGACTAAAGGAATTGAAAGACCAGTAAAATCTCCCCATCAAATATCTGCAGCCCATAGACCCCAATAAATGGGTTAATTTATGGAATTAAAAAAATCACTTTGATTCTTTAAAAAAAAAAGAGTATAAAGCTAGTGTATCCTGTTCTATGACTAAATGTTAATACTGCCTAATGGCAGTTGTCTAGTAGGGACCAGGATCCAAACCCATAAAGTTAGTAAGAAGGAATAGGTTCTCAGATTGCTGTCCAGGGTACTCAGCCCCTAAGAACCCTAGATAGGATAGGATCACAGGTTTAGAAGACATTGAGATACTCTTATTTTACAATTTAGTTAACTGATGCACATAGATATTAAGTAACTTGCCCTAGGTCACAAATTTAGTGAGAACCCTGAGGCAAGATTTTAACTCAAGTGTCTGATTCTAAACCCACCCTGGCCTCCTTGTGCCATCTAGCTGTCAGCTAGGAAATTTTGTCAACAAATCCATTTAGTTTTCCTGATGCAAGTATTTTGTTTTGCATCAATGCTTAGACAAAGGACAGGTCCAAGTTCAAGATCAGTGCACTATTATAGTAGTAATATTATTTTCCAATAGTGGGTTGATTGACTTCATAAGAAGATCTACTAGGAAGGGCATACCCCATTGCTTCCCATTTGTTGTAGCTATTGTTCCTCTTCTTCCACAGTGTGGTCTATGTGTTTCTACTCTCTGCTCTACTGTCTTAAGTAATGACATCCTCCTTTTCATTCTCTATCTTGAGTTTAGTATCTACTGTTGTTTATCATATTATGATTTTGTGGTGCTGTTCATAATCCATTGCTGTGTCAACTGTTGTTGCTTCTGAGTCACTTTCACAATCTAACATCATCTTTTCTGTTTTTCAGTGAAAGGGGGGAGAGGTGGATCTTCCTGAACAAACTACCACCACTGACACCTGGATCTTGTGAGTTCTCATGCTTCAAATCCACAGCCTAACTAACCTACTAAGGCCTCCCCACACTCCTACCAATCCCTAGCCTGGGTAGAGACAAAAAAGAATAATCAAGTTTTATCAACATGAAGGACAACAATTTGTCACTGGAGATGCTTAGGGGTTCTCTAAATCTACAAATGCCACTCTAAGTGTCCATCTCAAATTATACAACTGACCTGCTTTGGAGGCTACTTCACAATGGTGGATTTGTTGGATCTTTGAGTCTTTGCCAGACTCAGTTTGGCCCATTCTATCGGTAACCTGTCCCTATCTTTAGAAAGGTTCTTCTCTGTATAAAGTCAAGGAACCTGGATCCACATTGTGGCTCTGCTACTTACTAGCCATCTGACTTTGAGCAGATCATTTCATGTATCTGGGTCTCAGTTTCCTAATTCATAAAATGAAGGTCTTGGTCTAGATAATTCTAATAACTTGTATAGCTCTAAGTTCTGTGTTTGCGGAATTGAATAATATGTATGCTTCAATGCAATTTAATGCTTGAAATTCTCGGCTGGACAATACAAAACAACTCTGGAAATGCATCAGGTATTTATTCATGGTTTCACAGCCTATGGCTACACTAGTTCTGCTAATTCATGGTCCAGTGCTCTAAACACCAGATGATCCTGTCACTCTGATATCATATCTAAGGTAATGTGCTATGTAGAATCACAGAATATTATTTTTGCTTCTAACAAAGCTAAGCCACTGGGAGGAATTTTTTTTCAGCAGTATATTCTCCAAACAATTCATGAAAGCCTTTTAAATGTAGGCTAGCTGAAATTGAAATGTTCTTTAATTCTAGGGTTAAAGGTCCAACTCATTAAAATAACAATTCAGAGACAATCAACAAATATTTCTTAATTAACTCAATGTATGCTGAGTCTTGTGTGATAGATACTGGAAAAAGAAATCGAGGGCATTGTCCCAAACTCTGAGGAGCTTACAGTCTACTTTGGACCACATGAAAATACTAAGTGGTCCTAAACTGTTCTAAAAATTTAGTAAATATTGTGATTAATTTTTTTTTGGCTGAAGTTCACCTTGGGCAAGGATGGTTGGATAAGGCTTTGAATTTAGTTGAAACCTTTTATTTTATGGTTAATTTGAAATTATATATAATTACCAAATATATTTTGGGTTTAATGTTACATTATAAACATATGTATAGGTGTATGAGTATTGGTAGGGGGAGGGTTCCATATTTGTAACTTAATTCATGTGGGAGATGTCAAGATGTGGTAATGACCTTACCAATTTGTCGTTCTGTCATATCTAACTCTTCATGACCTTATATACCATACTGTCCATGGGGGTTTCTGGGCAAAGATACTGGAGTGGTTTGTCATCTCCTACTCCAGTGGAATAAGGTAAACAGAGATTAAGTGACTTGCCCAGGGTCACACAACTAGAGTCTGAGGCCAGATTTAAACTCATATCTTCTTGGCTCCAGGCCCCAAGCTCCATGCACTGAGACACTTAGCTGTCCCTTCCCTTACCAATGAAGATCAATAACTCAGATGTTAAAATGTGGCCATAGAAAATTCCTGGGTGTGGATAAAGCATTGGCCTGGATTCAGGAGGACCTGAGTTCAAATCTGGCCTCAGACACTCACATTTCCTAGCTGTGTGACCCTGGGCAGTCACTTAACCCTCATTGCCCCCCAAAAAAAAAGAAAAAAGAAAAGAAAAGAAAAAGGAAGAGGAAGAGGAAAAGAAAAGAAAAGAAAAGAAAAGAAAAGAAAAGAAAAGAAAAGAAAAGAAAAGAAAAGAAAAGAAAAGAAAAGAAAAGAAAAGAAAAGAAAAGAAAAGAAAACTCCTGGGTTGTGAAATATTAAATGACTTGTCCATAATCACACAGCCAGTACAGATGGGTCTGAGGCATAGCTTGAACCCAAGCTTTCTTCACAGCAAGATCAGCCCTCTTACCCACTATGTCATGTTCTTCTTTTCTTGTAAATGTATACCCACAGGTCATGCTGAACTTCTTTCTCAAATCTAGTCCCTGAAAGAAATTATTTTACAAACCATTTACTATGATACACATCAACCTCTAAGCATTTAATAAATGCTTACTATGTGCCAGTCCCTGTGGTCAGCACTAAGTATTCAAAGAAAAAAAAAAGCAGAGTCCTCTCCATTAAGGAACATATATTATCATGAAATATAAACTTTTGGTAGCAAGTGGACCCAAACTTATTTCAACACCTAAGAGTTCACATTTTAGAAAACTAGATCTAATCCAAGGTAGTGAAGACACTTTAGTCCATGCCTAAGAGTTGGTTGAAGAATTCAGGGTGTTTATCATACAGAGCAGAAGATTCTAGGTAATGATGTTCTTGATGGCTTTCTTCAAGTATTTAATGAACTATTCTATGTGAAGAACGATTCTACTTGTCATTTCTGGAGGTCAGAACTAGGATCTAAATAGCATGGCTAATAGAAGCTTGAAATAGAAGCCTGACTTGAAAGTCAGGAAGATCTGAGTTCCAACTTTGCTTCAGATATATGCTAGCTTAATGACCCTGGGCAAGTCAATTAATGTCTCTCAGCATCAGTTACCCCATCTTTAAAATGGGTATGAAATAGCTTTTAACTTATATGGTTGTTATATGTATCAAATGAATATGTATGTGTCTGTATAGGTGTGGATAGATAGATAGATAGATAGATAGATAGATAGATAGATAGATAGATAGATAGACAGACATCACTATGCAAACCTTAATGAGTTATATGAATACTAGTTATTGTTAACTATTATTAATAGCAAAATTGCAGAAGCAACTTCTCGATATTAGGAAGAGGTTACCAACAAAAGTGTAGGGGGGCAGCTAGGTAGGATAAAGCACTGGTCCTGGATTCCAGAGGACCTGAGTTCAAATCTGTCCTCAGACCCTTGACACTTAATAGCCATGTGACCCTGGTCACTTAACCCTCATTACCCTACAAACAAACAGACAAATGAATGAATAAATAAATAAAAATAAATAAATAAACAAAAGGGGAAACTCCAAAGTAGATTTGGGGAAGAGTGAATTCCTCTTCCTTCACTAGAGGTATTTTTTAGTGTCTCTGGATGCCCACTTGTTGAGAATGCTATAGAGAGGTTTGATCTAGGATATGATGGACTATGTGACTTCTATGACCCCTTCTCACACTCATTTTATGACTCTGTGATACTGACAATTTATTAAAATAAAATAACAATGTCTAGTGAGCTAGGATGTGGTTGTACATATAACTCAGATGGAGTATTGCTTGCTTTACCAGTTGTCATTTTTTTTTTTTGCGGGGCAATGGGGGTAAAGTGACTTGCCTAGGGTCACAAAGCTGGTAAGTGTCAAGTGTCTGAGGCTGGATTTGAACTCAGGTACTCCAGGGCCAGTGCTTTACCTACTGCGCCACCTACCCACCCCCACCAGTTGTCATTTTTTTTTAAAAATCAAGCCAATGAAATATATTTTACTGAATTACTAAGGTTTTTGTTTTGATTTGTTCTTTGCTGTTTTGGAGGTAACAGACGGTTTTACATTCATGACCATGGCCAAAATTTTATATTGACAAGAGAGGTTAGGACATTTATACTTTTCCCTTTCCACTTCATCTACTCATCCTTTTTCTTTCTGATCTTTTATTGTCTTAGACATGAGGAATCATGCATGGGGTGATTCCTTTATGTCTTTATTTATGTTTGATCCCTGACTTTATTTACTTTCAGAAAGGATCTGTAGAGAAAGGCGACTCAAAAAAGCTAATCTGGTGAAGTCTGAAGCATTTGGTTGGAATGGGAAGTGACTGAGATAAAGTAACCTTTTCATAGACCCATGACAGCATTCAGACAACATTCTTAGCCAGGAACACAATGGCTTGTAAGGATAATAGTATCCTCTAAAGAAGGAAAGAAAATGTTGATATCTGGAATAGATAAACCTAATTATATTTGAACTCACCCTGTCATTGTGGAAGATTTTTTTTTTTAATTCACATCATTATGATTTTATCCTAAAGATGTATTTTTTTTTCAATTTTGTTGTGAAAATTTTCTGAAAAGCAGCATCTGGGGTGGGGAAAATGATAATAAACTTCCATCTTTTCCTAAAGTGACAGCTCTATTTTACTGTAATGAAACAGCCTTCATATAGAAAATTCCAAAGGGAGAAGTCATTATCAGGAAATACCACCTGCTGTAATTATGCAGTACCTTTCACCCCAAAGTTCTAGTTAAGCTGATACATCGACATAGAAAATAAAGCAACTGCTTCCCCCGTTATGTAAATCCAAGGCATTATTATGTTCAGTTCTCCTCTCTGCCCTTGAAAGATCAACCATATATATGCCTGAAAATATGGAGGGGAAGGGAGTGGGGGAGGGGTCCTGCCAAAACCATTTGGATTCTCTAATAGAAAGGATTATTCTGAGTTCAAGTAGAGGGATGTTCATTCAAAATTGTTGACATCTTAGCCACTGGCTAATGCAAAAAAAGCTACAGAATTATCCAGCGGGCCATTCAGTAGGAGTAGTAAAGTAGGGGTAATGGCAACAGCTCTATGACCCAGAAGATATACAGCATTGGCTATCCCCATCTACAGCAATACTGTACCCAACTATGTGAGTAATACCTTGTTCCAAATACATGAAGGGCACAGATATCTTACACTCTGCCCAATTCTGATGAAATATGAAAAGGCTCTTCCATCATCATCCTTTGATGTGAATAATAGGAGATATCTTTTCAAATCTCCTTTACACCAGATTTGATCATTATATTTTGACAACATACAATTTCAAAAGTTTTATTGATATTTTTTCCATTTAGTTATACTCATTATGAACCACCTCTTTTACATTGCATCAGTTCATGTTTTCCCATACTTTTCTATAGTCACTGTATTCATTTTTTTTTCTTACTGCATAGTAGCAATCCATTCGATTCATGTGCTACAATTTATTTAGCCATTCCCCAATCAATTGGTGTCAACTTTGTTTCTTCTCTCTCTTTCTCTCTTTCTCACTCTCTTTTTCTGTACATAGAATACTGAACTTCTGAGGGTCCCTTTTAGTGGTGTGGCCTTGGCTTTTTTTACCACTGATATTATTTCATTAAACAATTACAATGCACTGAGAATATTTTCCTTTATATGGTTATATAGGAAGAATAAGGTATGTGTGAAATGTCAACAGGTTAGAGAAGAATTGGGAGCCACAAAATAAATCACTAAAAGGTATAAATAGGATAATCTAATAATGCTGTCAAGTAAGAAGCCTTAAACATCTTCATCAACATTCATTACGTTGCATTATGCTTAGTCTCAGATATCCTTAAAGTGCTTAAAAAATTAAAGCTGCAGATATGCTTATTATTTTCATGCACAGACCCTTGTAATGAGTTAGTAGATGCTGATCATTTCTACCAGGGTAAGGATAGTCCATCTTCCCTTTCTGTCTTCCCAGTAAATGCACCACAATCCTGCTTTCATTATAAGTGGACTTCTTAATGCATAAGTGCATTTGCAAATGAGTTCCCAGAACATGGTAAAGGCATTTCTTTCTGGATCATTTCCAAAATGGTCACAAAAATAAACAATCTCATTTTTTTTAAATAAAGAAAAGGAGGAGGACAAAAGTACAATCAGGCAATCATTCAATAGCTCTTAAATGAAGACATTTTCACATAAATGTGATTACTCAGGAAATAAAGCTGGGAATATGATTGACTGGAATCGGTAATAGGAAATGGTCTTTCCCTGAAGTTTAAAAGCTATACCACAAATCATAGGATTCATTAATTATGGGACATGGGAACCTGAGTCACTTTTTTTTTCTTTTTGCGGGGCAATGAGAGTTAAGTGACTTGCCCAGGGTCACACAGATAGTAAGTGTCAAGTGTTTGAGGCCAGATTTGAACTCAGATTCTCCTGAATCCAGGGCCAGTGCTTCATCCACTGCACCACCTTGCTGCCCCCCCCCCCAGAGTCTCTTTTTAAACTGTTCTGCTTTTATACTCTTACAACAAAACCAGAAAAGCAGAAATAAAATCAGGAACCAAAGAACTGATGATTTATTAATTACACCAATCTGTAAACTGGAACTTTGTTTATGCAGCATATTTCTTCCATAATTCTTTTTAGTAACATAAGGAAAACACTTGACACATTAGTTGAAAGATGGGGAGCCCACCAACTTATCCCACAGGGGATAGACTATATCCCCCAAAATGAAATTGCTTTAAAAAGAAATATAGATAGATATAGCTATATATATCAACATATAAAGATAGTATATACTAAATAGATATCTCTATAAAGATACATGTGTGTGTATATGCTATATGTAATTACACAAAAGTACCATACTATATGTATATATTTACTATAAATTATTTTACATTTGCTTCACTTAAAAAAAAGGCTGTTTACATTTTTCTTTGCCACTCTCATCTCTATTTTATCATCGCATTTTTCATTATTTTTCCAATAAAAATGTTAAAGGTTTTAATCATTCTTTCATATACACTAGAACTAAGCTTCTCAATTAGAAGGTGATTTCCTTGAGAGCAAAGACTATCTTGATTTTTTTTTATTTGTGATATATAATTTAAATTTATATATATCAAACATAGACAATACACATATACATATATATATATATTTTCTATGTTATTATATTTAGATATACCTAGTTATATTCTAATACATAAGACTAAGTATCCTTCCTCTTTATTTTTAGTTTCTCATAAAGTCACTAGCTTCCACTTGTTCAATCCTAATTCTTAGGCAATTATTTTCTTCATTTAGCTTTTGTATCTCCTTTTCCCTTTGGTGTTTCAAGCTGTTGACTTTTTTATCATGACTCTCCTGCATCACTCTCATTTCTCTTTCCATTATTTCCTCCACCTCTCTAAATCTCCCTTCTATCTCTCCTATTTTTTCTTCAAAGTCCCTTTTGAGCACTTCCATGGCCTGAGACCAATTCATATTTTTCTTGGAAGCTTTGGATGTAGGAGCCCTGATGTTGTTATCCTCTTCTGAGGGTGAACCTCAATTTTCCTTGTTGCTAAAGAAAATTTCTATAATTCTCAACTTTCTTTGCTTGCTCATCTTGCTGTCTTTAACTTGACTTTTAACTCCCGCTTACAATGGGGCCCTACTTCCAAGCTACACTGTCCCAATCTTCAGAGGGTCCCAGGTGTTTCAGTTTGAGGAGGGCAGATTTTTCTCTTGCCTGGCCTGTTCTCTGATCTGAAGATAACATCAAGCCAACTTGCTAATTAACCAGCCAGCAAAATATTTTGTGCTGTGGTTCTTAGCTCCAAGGAGCCCCAGCCTGGGACTTCCCCCATTCATGATTTCTTCCTGGTTACCCACTGGGGTGGGATAGCTGAATTCCTCCTTAGTTCCTGAAGACACCCCTCTATTTTCCCTCCTGACCAGCTATTCAGCCCTCTCACACAACCATAAGCTTAGTTCCAGAAGATGCTGGTGCTGAAGCTGATTCAGAGGCTCAGAGGTAAATTGCTCTGGTGCAGTGTGCCTGGGTACTGTGTCAGTGTGATCACAGGGTTGAACTCTTCTTACAGTCCATCATGACCTTCTGTAAGCTGTCTTTGGCTGGAAAATAATCTCAGCCCATCTTTTTGTGGGTTTTGCTACTACAGGGGTTGTTTTATGGCTGTTTGGGTGGGGGGTAATTGTGTCAGGAACTCTGTGTGTTTAATGTCTTTCCTCTACCATCTTCTTCCTTTTTTTAAACAGGGAGTTTTCTTTTTTTTTACTGGTAAATAACTTTTATAAATAATGGATACATATCAATTTATATAAATTATATATGTCAAATTTGTTTAAATATAATTACTATATAAATAAGACCTAAAACCCCATATATGCACAACATATATATTTCTATGTGTGCATATAGAAACATATATACATCCTGTACCCTTCCCAGCACACCCTCCCCCACATAATTTTTTTCTTGATTTTTCCGTCTTTGTTTCTAGTGCTTGGTTGGCATCATGTTTGGCACACAGTAAGCACTTAATAACAAATAGGTTTTTTATTCATTCATAATGAATTATTTTCTTTTTTCATACTTTAAAGCTTCCTAATTAGAGATGTGGAGATTAAATTATTTTATAAAACAACCCACTTTCATTATCATTAAGTTCCACATTATTTGAATGCATATTTTATTATTAACATATTAATGATTGAGTAAATCATGTGCTCCATAAGACAAGGGTAAATTCTCCTTTTCAGACATATTTCAATCACTTATACAATATGTGAACTAATCTAAAAACATTTTTTAACAGTGTAAAGGAAAGAGTATAATAATGACAACGGAGGCTTGGATTTTCATTCCAAATCTGCCACTAAATTACTGTATGACCTCAGGTAAGTCACTTTATTCCTTGGTAAAATTAAGGTATTTAATTAGTTCATCTCTCAATTCTTTTCAGCTCTATGATTCTGATTGTGTGTGTGTGTGTGTGTGTGTGTGTGTGTGTGTGTGTATCAAACTCTGGAAAGATTTTCTGCGACTCATTGTCTAAGGTTTTACAATAGAATTTGAATATTGCTCATTAAAAGCAATATTCTGCTTCTACAAATGCGGATTCATCAAAAGTATAAGACCTAGGGGGCAAATAGGTTGCACAGTGGATAAAACACCAACTCTGGATTTCAGGAGGACCTGAGTTCAAATCCAGCCTCAGACACTTGACCTTTACTAGCTGTGTGACCCTGGGCAAGTCATTTAACCCTCATTGCCTCCCCCCAAAAAAATGTATAAACCCTGAAAGAAGTGCATTCTTTTAGCTTTCTATATCCTTTTTTTGAGGGGGTAAAAACAAGCAGACAAGAAAAAGAAAAGGAGAGTGAAAGAGAGTGTATGTTAAGACAGCAATGACTTCAGAAAAACCTGGAGTTTTATCAGTTTACTCTGACACATTCCCAGCAAAAGGCTTCAGGCTGTCAGCAAGATCACATGACTACAATTTCTGTGTATGTCTGTTTAAGAGCCTGTGATGCTCCTTGGCTCTAGTCTCACATGTGTGCTGTGTGATGCCAGGGTTGCCATGGTAAATACATATTGTGCATCTTTTTTTTTTAATCTGCTACCTTCCAGATGCAACAGAATTCAAATTAATATTGCAAGAAAAATCATTGAATGAATGAAAAAGGTTTCCCACAGTAGGGTTAACATTTTAGAAAGAATAGCCAGCATCATATGGACTGTCTTTAGACTTCAGAAGAAACCCAGTTGCCACCCATTCGTTTGATTCTAATTACATGCAGCTACCTCTGAAATAGTCAATGCATTGCATATACAAACATTATGCTCTATTACCTTCTGTTTCACTACTTCCTCTTTTGGGATATGAGTTAGATGACACGTTTGGGTGCCAGAATTCTCACTATTAGTTTTTAAATTTTTTATATCAACCAGTCAAAAAAAAAGTCCCCCCTCAAAATATAGGAATTTTTAAAAAATTAACTGGAACATGAGCTATTTCAGGAACTGCTGGTATTTTAAACTAGAGGTCAAAGTCTATAGAAAATTTCATAAATCATGATCTCAAAAAGATCATAGATTTTAAAGAAGGGACGCTAAAAGGGACCTAGTCCAACCCTCCTTGTTTTGCAAATGAGTAACAGAGATTGTGAGAGTTGAAGTGATTTAGCCAAAATCACAGAAGTAATAGGTTGCTGACATAGGATACAAACTAGGTAATGCTGCTAAATGTTTAATAACCCCAACTGCCTCACAAAAAAAAAAAAGAAAGAAAGAAAGAAAGAAAAAAGAAAAGAAAAAAAGTACTCCACTTTGCCTTGGATTTTGCCCCAGGCAACATCTACCTTGCCTACCCCACCAATCCTTGCTCTGAGCAAAGGAGAGTAGTTGATGACTATAAAAGTCAAGAAAATAACTGAGAAAGATGAGCACTGAATAGGCAAATTTTAATATGGAGAAAATGGTCTTTAAAAAGTTGAGCTAACAGTAACTTCTCAAGATTTTGGAAGTCTAGTCTCAAGGACCCTCTTGATCTTCTTCTTAATGACTGAGTTCAAGATACAATGAAATCAAGTGGTCTCATCCCAGATTCAGGACCAAATTGTCCAAATACTCATCACTCATGACCCACTAGCTGGCAATTTCAACAACAGAATACTGAATAGTAATTGAGACTGGATCTACATGATGCCAATTCTCTGGATAAACATTGGAAATTTAGTATATTTCAGGTTTTTTCAATATTCATCCATATACTTGGCAGTTTCTTATAAGCACATCTTTAGTATAAGAGCCAACTTTTCATATTCAGAAACCTATAGCATTTCTGAGGAAATTCTCTATTTTTCCTTATCTGAAGACTCCAGATTTCTCCAATAAAATGAAATAAAAAGAAGTAATTCCTAACAGTTGAACCAAGAGATGGTTCTTGGTTATTTTCCCAGATACAGCACTCAAATGCTTCCTGACCTTGGGGGGAAAATTTCTTTCACCTGAGTTCTCTGCTGAATTGCAACTTTTTGGACATGCATCTTGTTCTCCTTTCCCATAGATAGGCAGATAGATATATAGATAGATAGATAGATAGATAGATAGATAGATAGATAGATAGATAGATAGATAGAGAGAGAGAGAGAGAGATAGAGAGAGAGATAGATAGAGAGATAGAGAGAGATAGATAGATAGATAGATAGATAGATAGATAGAAGATAGATGAACTTATTTTTTCTCTTTATATAGTCTAATTCCCTTATATAGTCATATAGATAGATGATAGATAGATAGATGATGGATAGATAGATAGATGATGGATAGATAGATAGATAGATAGATGGACTTATTCTCTCTTTATATAGTCTAATTCTCTTGTATAGTAATATAGAGAGATAGATGATAGAGAGATGATAGATAGAGAGATGGACTTATTTTCTCTTTATAGTCTAATTCTCTTATATAGTCATATAGATAGATGTTGGATAGATAGATAGATGGACCTATTTTCTCCTTTATATAGTCTAATTCTCTTATATAGTCATATAGATTGATAGATAGATGATGGATAGATAGATGGACTTATTTTCTCTTCATATAGTCTAATTCTCTTATATAGTCATATAGATAGATGATAGAGAGATAGATGATAGAGAGATAGATGATAGAGAGATAGAGAGATGGATTTATTTTCTCTTTATATAGTCTAATTCTTTTATATAGTCATATAGATAGGTAGATGATAGATAGATAGATAGATAGATAGATAGATAGATAGATAGATAGATAGATAGATGAACTTATTTTCTCTTTATATAGGCTAATTCTCTTATATAGCCATATATATACTACACATACATATATAGTCTTATTTTCTCTTTTCCCCCATATCTTCACTGTGTGGTTTCTTTTGCATGCATACAAGTGGTCTTTAGCAACTCCTCCTCATTTCTATCTATCCTTTCAGTATTACTCTCTCATGTATAGGGACATCATTCACTTCAGTCTCTCAATGATTTTATACTTTCTCCCTCTTCCTGGTCTGAGAAAAAGCTTATCAAAGGAAAGGAATCTTAGATTCCTACTAAAGTGAGAGACAAGGCTTAACGAATTGTGTCCCACCCCAACACACACATACACACACACAGAGGCAAATATTCTTTGCCATAAGAAACAAAGATTTGAAACAAATAATGGTGGGATTTCAAGGTTCAGTTACAGACTAGAACTGTATTAGGAAAAGAGGGATCCCCTCATTACTACTTCAGGTTACTGAACATAGGCAGCCATCTATATTTAGTCAGCTATATGTTTATCAAGTTAGTAAAATCAGTTTTTTTCAAAATCTAGCTTAGAAATATTCTGTTTTAATGTATTCATTTAATTTGAACCCACAAAACATCTTATTGATAGATTGTGTTATTTCTCACCCCTCTCTGATTTTTCCCAATATCAGATTGTTGTAATGATTGTAGAGTTAACTGTTGAATTAGCAATGCCACTAACAAAGAACTTAGACTTCATTAATCACCATAGCCTTTTATGTGATTTTGGAAATGTGAAAAACAAAATAGTCGATTTCCTTTTCCATTTTGAAGAAATTTAGCACCTCTGACATTTGAAGCATCAAATTAAAAGCTGAATATTTGTTATGGGATGTAGTTTAGATGTGTTATTTTATTATCTAAAAGAAAATGACTGCATCTAACTCAGGTTTGCTGAAGGGGATTCTCTATGCTCCAACTCCTGCTGACACTAAACAAACTCGATGTGAAGAGGGAACCTTTTTTTAAGAAGGCCAGCACTGCAGTTCTTTGCATACAACAGAAAGGTCCCAGTCCATCCCAGCATGAAGCCAAAGAAAAAACAATGTATGCTTAAATATATTAGATTGTACTCTTAAGAAGCTCAGTTTTTAAGTGATGACATTACAACAAGACTACTTAACTTTTCCCTATCCCTTTAAGAATTCAATTAAAAGTATGTTTCAGAAATTCAATTAGAGCATAGAATTAACTGAATTTATGGGTGGAAAAAACTGCATTTGTTCCCTGGCATTCTGAAGAACTATGCACTAAAGCAATTCACTTAATGGCTCTAAACATGTGATCTCAATTTAATAACCAAAGTGCCCTTAGCTGGCAAAGAACTTCCTGGTAAGAAGTGCTATGTATAATCCACCAAAGCATGTGATGGATTAAATACAAGGAAAGAGTCTGATATGTAAAGTTTGTTCATTTGAAACAAAGCAATGTGGGGTTGAATAGAGTAGTGCTATACAGTCTGTATATATGAAAAGATTTTATTGTTTTGATATACCATTTCAGCTTACTCTAGACATACCTCATTTGTGAAGCATTAGGGGTGACATGTTCCACATAAATTAATTTTCTAGTTGTTTTTAGTCTGTCACTTTATTTTATATATGATCGCCTAAGTGAAAATGTAAAGGTAGCTCCATCTCTCCTTAGAGAAAATTGTGTCCTACTCTGAAGCCTTCTTGATTGTCTCCTCCAGTTTGAAACTGTTAAATGCTAGGCACTTAGACTTTAGTTTTTTGTTTGTTTCTGGAGACAGTCTGTGAGTTTTTTTATTAGTGCTTTCTTTTCCAAATCCATAGGTTCTGAAGTTTGCTTTTATGATTTTTTTACATTATTGTGTTTTGATTTTTCATGTTCTTTTGGAAGGAAGGCCCAGTATCCTTAAATTATCTCGACATATTCTATTTTTGAGATAAATGTGCTTTACTGGTATGGAGTCCATGTGTTCATATAATGATTTTTCCACTCCTTCTAGATTGCTCTTCATGTGAGTACATTTGTATTCCTAATTAGTTGGGATTTCACTACATGTTAATTCTCTCACTTTTTGTAGAGAGACTCCCCACTATAGGTTTGCTTTTTCTATTATGTTAATTATTTTTTGCTGTTTAGGTCATAAATTCTGCCATTTGTTCTCATAATATTTTTCTCTTTTTTTCTTATACTATTCTGGCACATCCTGTTACATTTCCATGGTCTTAAGAACACCTAGCACTCCATATTTCATTAGGTGTTGGTTCAATTTATTTTGTCTTGCAATATTTTCTTAGATCAGTTTGCAGTTTTTTTTAGCTGCCTTGGTAGCCATCTTCCTTTCTGATTTTAGTGATTTCTCTGTTTGGTTTATTTACTTGTGCTCTAGTTTTGTTTTTTTGTTTTTTGTTTTGTTTTGTTTTGTTTTTTAACTCAATTTTCTTCCTCTAGGGATTTTTGGTGGTTTTTGTCTTTTACCCTTCTATTCTTTGTCACTCATTTTCTGACTCCTTCCCCTTTAGTGGTGTGCTTACCCTTGGGGTTGAAATTCAGTGTTGTCTCAGCTACTTCCCACATTAACAGATTCACTTTTTTTTTTTTTTTGCGGGGAAAACTCTCAGTTGATTCCTCAGTGGTGGTGGTGTTCAGGTTGTATAATTTCCCTTTCCCCATTTTATTTCCTTCCCCTTAATCCTTTGTGTTTTTGTAAGTTCATTCTTGTTAAATAAATCCTGCTCTGTTTTGAGGGAGGCTGTCAGTTTCCTTCCTTGACCCAATATTGCGGCGAGCCACCAAGCTAATACCCCCCAATTAAAAATTGGTCCCTACAGTCACAATATTAAAAAAACAGATTATTCTCATTCATTCAGCCATTATTTATTAAGTGCTTATCATATACCAGGCATTGAGTTATGTGCTAGGAGTAAAAAAGACAATAATAAAACAGTTCCTACCCTCAAAGAACTTCCATACTATGAGGGGAAACAACATGAATTGAGATAAATAAGTACAGTATATATGCAAAGAAATATCTGGCAGGAGGGCATTAGTAACTAGAAGCATTGGAATAGGTTATATAGGAAGTGGCTCTTAAACTGAGCTTTGAAGAAGGCTAAAGATTATAAAAGGCAGAGATAAGAAGGGAATACTTTACAAACATAGGGAACAGAGTATTCAAATGCATACATCAAAGGGAAATGATTCTCGCCATAGAAGTTATGACAGTACAGAAGCTCAAGCTCTGGCCAGTACTGAAAAGGCATCTACCAGAGGCTCAGCAAGGGCCAGTATGACCACCACCCAAGGAAAAGCCTAAGTTCAGAAAGGCTTATCACTAGGTTGTTTGCAGGGGGATAGATTTTTAGTTCAGAGGAACCCTGGTTAAGTGATATTCTGCATCAGTGACAGGAATGTACACAATAATAAAATCTCATATCCTTGATTCATTTGAAGGGAATATTAAAATAGCATTTTAGTCTCTATGTCTCTAAGCCATGACCAGAAGTGAAATAAGGATGACAAATAGTTGGTCTCACTATAATTGCATTGGCCTTGGCTATCCTCCCACAATTTTCACTTTATGTCTCACTCATTTCTTTCACAAGAATCTGGTCTAATAAGAGCTGAGCCAGGTATAATTTGGGAAGGGAGGGGGGATTGAAAGGAAACAATTAGGACATGTTATTTTAAAGGGAGGCAAAAACATCCTGAAAATTATCTAGATGGGCAAAAATAATCATATGCAAGTCAAATTCAAGTATTCATGGGAACTCTGCTCTACATACCTTGGAAGAAACTCAGCAGATATGTCTTTTCTTTTTTAAATGAATAGAATAGAGAAAGTCCAAGGGGAAAAAATCATCACAGATAAGCAAGATAGCTTTGATTATTACATGTTGAATTTATTATACATTTTAAAAGGAAAGCTGCTCATAGTAGATTCACCATTTCATATGCAATCCTCTCTTACTGTTTCTACAATACACATAGTAATGTTCATTTTATTTTTAATATGTTAAATTCAGAACTTGAAAAAATAGAATTATTTTAAAGTGACTTACAGTCATTAGTGTTCCAAATGTATGATTGCATCAATTACCAGAACACACAAATTTGAGGTGGAATAGAGCTTTAGTGATCTGGACAATTATAATTTTAATGCTATAAAAATATTAAACTGGAAGTCTATTACTACAGTATAGTTAGTAAATTAACATTTTTTATTAAGTATTTTCTATGTGCCAGGTACTCTGCAAAGCACTTGAGATGCAAAAGGCAAAAGTTATTTCCAGCTCTCAAGGAGCTCATTGGCTAATGGGGGAGACAAAATGCAAAGAACAATGTACAAAGAAGCTATATACGAGATAAACTGAAGAAAATCAACAGAGGGAAGACAATAGAATTAAATGGGAATTGGAAAACATTTCCTACAGAAGGTATTTTAGCTCGGCCTTGAAGAAAGCCAGGAAAAACAGGAGGTTGAAATGAGGAAGGAGAACATTCCAGGTATGGAAGGCTAGTGAAAATACAAAGAATTTTGTTCAAGAAACAGTAAGGAGGGCAGTGTTACTGGATCTCAGTATATATTGGGAGGGGGAAGGGGGAAGGGGGAAGGTGTAAGAAGACTGGAATGTTAGGAGGAAAGCCCAGGTTATGAATGGCTTTGAATGTCAATATAGAGAAATCCAGGCTCTAAAAGCTAGCTGAACTGAGATAATCTATGAAATACTATCATTTACTTTGTGAATCATCACATCTAGGTTTCAACTGGTAATATACCAGCCTACAAGGCAGATCATTGTTCCTCCAGAGAAACAGAGATTGAAATCCAGCATGTTTGCAGAAGCACAGATTTTTTATTTTATTTTATTTTATTTTATTTTATTTTATTTTATTTTTGGAGGGGAGGCTACCTCCCACCAGAGGTGTTCTGGTAAATGTTTGACAACTGCCTCTTCAGAAAAATTGCAACCTACTCATTCACACTTTTTAATTCAGTCTGTATTGTTTAAATTCTAACATTCTCCATCACTTTCTTAAATCTAGGCAATCAACAAAATAAATCAGTACCTGATTTCCTGGTTATAGATGGCCCTACTGAAAATTTAACATTCATATGATTTGACTTTTGTACATCTCTGACTCTAGTTATTTTTTCCTGACTTCAAGCTACATTTATCAGTTTTTATTTTATTGCAAATAATCCCAAATGGGAGAAAGGAGAGCAATGGTTTTCAGGTGGGGGGGGAGAGGGGAAATACCTGCTGGGCTGATTTCTTTTTTTTCATATAAATATTTTATTATTTTCCAGTTACATTTAGAGATAGTTTTCAACATTTGTTTTTATCATATTTCTAGTTTCAAAATTTTCTCCCTCCCTCCCCTCCCTCCCCCCTCCCCAGACAGCAAGTAATCTGATATAGGTTATATATGTACAATCACATTAAACATATTTCTGCATTAGTCATGACAGAAGAATCAGCACAAAAAGGAAAAACCTCAAAAAAGAAAAAATAAAAAAACAACCACAACAAAAAACAATAGAAATATGGTCCTATCTGCATCTAGATTCCCCAGTTCTTTTTTTTTTTTTTTTGGATTTGGATAAGATTTTACATCATGAGTCCTTTGGAACTATCTTGGACCATTGTATTTCTGAGAAGAATCAAGTCTATCATAGTTGATCAATACATAATGTTGTTGATATGTGTACAATGTTCTCCTGGTTCTGCTCATCTCACTTATCATCAGTTTATGTAAGTGCTTCCAGGTTTCTCTGAAATCTGCCTGGTCATCATTTCTTACAGCACAATAGTATTCCATTACATTCATATACCACAACTTGTTCAGTCATTCCCCAATTGATGGGCAACCCCTCAATTTCCAATTCCTTGCCACCAAAAAAGAGCAGCTATAAATATTTTTGTACATGTGGGTCCATTTCCCTTTTCCATAATCTCCCTGGGAAAAAAGACCAAATAGTGTTATTGCTGGGTCAAAGGGTACACACAGCTTTATAGCCCTTTGGGCATAGTTCCAAATTGCTCTCTGGAATGATTGGATCAGTTCTCAGCTCCACCAACAATGCATTAGTGTTCCACTTTTCCCACAACTTCTCCAACATTTATTATTTTCCTTTTTGTCATATTAGCCAATCTGATATGTGTCAGGTGGTACCTGAGAGTTGTTTTAATTTGCATTTCTCTAATCAACAGTGATTTAGAGCATTTTTTCATATGGCAATATATTTCTTTGATTTCTTCATCAGAAAACTGCCTGTTCATATCCTTGCTGGGCTGATTTCAAAGAAGGATCACCTGAGTGTATGAATACTGTTCTACCTGTACTACCTAATCATGTAATAACATTTAAATGTAATTCTAAGTCTTTAAAGATAAAATCTGACAAGTTTTTTTTTTAATGTTGCATTAGAGATTGACATGATAAGGTATGTTTCACCAATAATCTATCCATTCATTTCCTAGGATCTAGATCCTAAGAACCCACATGTAGAAACAAATGTCAACTGCCAAAGTATAGTATCTTTCATATTCAGGTTGTAAACTGGTGGCATAGAAATTCAGAAAATTGATCCCTCAGTTCCAAAGTTGTATACAGCCTGAGCAGAGTTGGCTGAAGCAATACTCCCTCTAACCCCTCTACCTCCCATTGTCCTTGAAGCAAAAATGTAAGGGCAATAGATATCCGAATATTTGATGAAAAGTAGACACAATTTACAAACAGATTTAATGATCTCCAAGCAAGCATTTTAAAAAGCATTTAGTTTTAACAATTCTGATATCTTATATGTGAAATTTCCCGCACAAACACCCCCAATGGATGATTGAAATGAGAATATGGACAAGAGTTGAACAGAATGAGAAGGCATAGATGGGTTGTGATCTCCACTATTTGGAAGATGTACCCACATTGAAGAAAGCAGATGCCCATTTAAATACTGGGGTGATTATTGTTATGTATTAAATGCATATATGTATATATACATATATACACACATATATCTAAGTATATATGTGTGTACAGAGACATATACATAGATATAGATACCAATATAGATATAGAGGTACACATGTAGATACTGATAGATATAGATACAAATAGAAAGATAGAGATGTAGATATAGATATCTTTGGTTACAAAGCTCTAGACATGTTTGTTTTTTTCCTTTAGATCCCTACAACACTCCTTGGAAGTAAGTAGTACAGTCATTATAACCTCAATTTTATAGATGGGAACAGAGAGGCTCAATTAAGTTAGGTGATTTTTCCAAAGGCACATAGTTAGCTGCCAAGTGGCAGGGCTGGAGCTTAATTCTGACTTCAAACCCATGTAGTTTCCTCTGCAGAATGTTCCCTGCACATTTCACCTTGTACTAAATTGGCAATATCTCCATCCCAGGCAAACAGTGAAACCTAAAGGACAACATATTTTTGTTGAAAATAAATTGATTCCTTGTGGAATTGCCACTTGTGAATATATGGCTTCTGTTAACCAGGATTTCCTGATGAAGTGAATTCTCTGTATACTTATTATTAGTATGAGTTGTCATTTGGGACATAGAAATAATTTCGCTATACCAACCTGGTCATTTTTTCTGCCTTCATCAAAAAAGAAAAAGTATTGATCAATGATAGTAAGGCAAGAAAGGTGAATGCATAATTAAGGCACATCCTATTTTAAAGGGTTTTTTAATGCATTTCTTTCAGAAAACTCACCTTATAATAACTAGAATCAGTCCCCTTCTACTCTTGGCAAAGGAGGTCAATCCATTCTTTTTTCAAGGTTATCTACAATACAATAGTTTACTAGTGCTAGCAACCCAATACGGAACTTCTCATTCACCACTGGGGTGACAGAGGTCACTCTGCTTTCATGTTAGCTAAATCACAGTTACTCTCAGACCAAGATTGCCAATTGTGCTAAATTAAAGATAGAGGATCCATGCTGAAGACAACTTTCCACAGGGGACTATGTTGACACCTTTAAGCTGACTTCTCTTCAAATTGCCAACCATACTAGAATAAAAATTCTGAGATGAGAGGGTCACTAAGTTATTGACAAATTCATGAAGGGGCCACCTTTCTAAACCCAATCCTCTTTTAATCTGGCATTGCTCTAAATTTAATAAAATCATATAAAGATGCAATCTTGGTTTTTCCACATCATTTCAAAACTCCACCTAACATGCACAATTTCTCCTCTGCAACCTTTAATCTTATAAACAGTGATAGAATAGTTTCCCTCCTAACACGGGTTCACAAAAGGTTCCTTTTATACTCTGACACGTGAAAAAGTGAGGCAGATGGCTGAAATATCACTTGGTGTCTGCTCAGGTCAAATCCATACGGGAGAATATAGTACAATTTGTCCTTACCAAATATTAGTTAGCAATAATAATAATAGCTTCCAACATTAACTACAAGGAAGGGTCAACAATTAACCATCAGATAGATTGGCTAAAGAACTAGTCCTTATTAAGAAGAGTCCTTTTTGTTCAGAAATTAGAACACATTAAGACCTTGGAGTAGAAATATCCATGCTCAGTTTCCCCAACAGCCCCTCCTCTTCTTTCTAGCTTTGCAATGGAATGCTTTGAAATGATGATTTTCCTACAGTATTTATCATAATGCTATCATCTGTCTTCCCCAAGTTCTCAAATGAACAATTGCACCTTTCTGGTCATATTTTTAGCTGACACTTTGTGGCTGGGATGCTAGCCAGTATTGGTCACTGCTTTCACATCGAAACCCTCACATGGATACATTTTTTTTTCTCCTAAGGTATTTGTGCATTGAGTTTTATAATAATAATAATTATTATTATTATTTCTCTCTCTCTCTCTCTCTCTCTCTCTCTCTCTCTCTCTCTATATATATATATATATATATATATATATATATATACACCTTCCTCTTCCTCAGGTAACATCATTCTTTTCCTTCACCTTTGTAGTTACTGTTACACATAGTGACAAAATTTGTCAAGCATCAGGGTGAATTCATGGAATATATTATTGATATTGTGATTTGAATGGCAGCAGATCAACACTTAGAGAGCAATTTATCTACCTGAATTGGACTAGACATCACTAATGTACATGGCAGATTGATTGTCCTGCTTTAGTGGAAGTATTCTTTATTAATGAGATTCAGTCTGATTTCCTAAAAAGCCTTTTACTGGGCAGCCATCTTCCCAGCCTCTCCCTCCCTCCATCTCTATTCATCACATTTACATTTTTGTACCATGTACTATGTTTGTGGAAAATATGTCTCTGTGCTTTCTCATCATGTAAAATACCTGCACGTTGAAAATAATTGAGCATAAAAGTACTGCAAAGTGGGACCAAAAAAGAGTGGAATGAAATGAGAAGGGCATTGGAGAAGGGCAAAGAAGACAAGAAAAACTAGACATGTATTAGATAAGGGAGAAAATAAAAGTATCAAAAGGGGGAAAAAAGGAGCAGAAGACAAAAAGGCTTAGAATGACGTCTCCTGAAAGAACTAATTTCTAGGAACTAATTTTCCTGAAACAATAGATAATAAGGATGTGTTGGTGTCATGAAATTCACTTGATTTCTTTTGAAGGAAAAGATATCATTCCTATTTGTATGCTGATAGTTTGTAGGATAAGTTTTCTTGGTCTCTAATAGAAATAATTCCTTAAACCAAAGGAACTACACTTGACTAAAATCCACATTTTTCCCCATAAACTACAAACCTCCACATAAAGCTAGGTTGAATGGTTGTTGTCCATTCCCGAAGAGGACCAAAATGACATCATTATGTTAGAGTCTGGTACATAGTTGGTGTATAATAAATGTTTCTTGACCAGAGTAAGAGTGAGGTATCAAAGATGATACTGATATCCTTGACACTGATAGGGAAATTCTGAAGAGGGAAGGCTCAGGGGAAGAGGACAGCTGGGAAGACGAGTTCTGATTTGGACATGTTGATTTTGAGTGTGTGTGTGTACATGCATACATGCACACATACACACACATACACACACATGCACACACATGTGAGCGAGACTGATTTAGATTATAAGGACCTCAGTAACCTCTCCACTTAATAATGGAAGGAGCTGCTGGAGAAATTCAAATTCTCTGAATTATCTTAATCAAAGTAAGGCCTGAAATAATGATGGAATGCTATTTTTTCCCCACCAATGGTATTCCTTAGGCACGCATAACATCAATCAGCACCAGCCCCCAATCTTGATCTGCATACAAGATCCAAGCTACCTGCAATATCTGTTCTGTGAAGAACTTAGGCCCTCATCCCTCTCACTTAGGTATGTGAAACACCCCACTTCTATTCCAGAAGTGATTATTCCAAACCTTCTTTTCTCTTTTCATGTCTCCTACCCAAATCCCCTCCCCAATTCTCTCTGGATTGGGTTCCATCCTGCAACTTTCTCTTGTGATAGCAGTTCTAAGTACCCTTGAACTAGACCACCACCACCACATGGTTACATTCAAACTCTACCACAGTCCTAGAGTAACCCTTTAGAAGGAAAATACACTCTTCCTAAATATACTTTTTCCTAAAACCTATACAGGATAAATTGAAGATAATTCACAGAGGGAAAATTCTAGAATTAAAGGGGAATTTGGAAAGGTTTTCTGTAATAAGGACAGCATATTCTCCCTATATATCCAATCCATTGCTAATCTTGTTTCTACTTTCACAAAACCTCATATATATATATATATATATATATATATATATATATATATATATATATCCTTCCCTCCACTCATACAATACACTTCATATCAAGTCCAACCTTATAAGTTCTTAGCAGGACTAGCCTTATAAAAATGACTCACATCTTTCCCACCATGCTACATTAATCCTCCCCCCAACTGCCAAAGTATTGTTTAATAAAGAATAATACTCGGACAGCTAGGTGGTGTAGTAGATAAAGCACTGGCCCTGGATTCAAGAGGACCTGAGTTCAAATTTGGCCTCAGACACTTGAGACTAGCTGTGTGACCCTGGGCAAGTCACTTAACCCTCATTGCCCCGCAAAAACAAACAAACAAACAAAACAAAAGAATAATACTGACCATGTCACCCTCCCCCTACCAATCAACCAATTTCCTAAAATATACTTATCAAAACATCCTCAAGCCACCATCCATTGTGTGGTTTTTTTTCATGAATATAAGACATTCACAATAATGGTGTTTTTAGAGCTTAAATATACCCATTTACTTAATCATGTAAAATAAATAAATATGGTATAGGCACTAAGATATTAAAGTAAATACACAAATAATGAAATACAACAAAGTATACATGTAAAGCCATATCACATTCTTCTAGTAATGCTATTGTGAAGAATGCGCACAGACTTGTAAGAACTTTGAAGGAAAGGAAAAAAGAAGGGAAGAAAAATCATGTCTTTAGAACAAATCAATTCTAGAGTGTAGGCTTCATTGTTAGTCGACCATTCAGAAATATGCACATTAAAATTCTTCTCTGTTCACTTTTTGACTCAATCTTCTCTATTCTTCAGCCAGAGTACAATAACAACCCCTTCTCTACTTGAAAAAATAAAAAACCTTTAAAAGCTCCTTCAATTAGGCATCATCCATAAAAAGGCCTTTAGAAAGTGTTACCTCTTATTGTGGAAGCCAGTTCTCTTTAAGCCAGAAAACCACCAAGTTCATCAAACATCTCTCATCTCTATAAACCAGAGCAGACTGCTATGTACTTACGCACATGGGGTGCTGTCCAATCAGAATGGAGCTAATAGCAGCATACTTCAGGTTTACTTTATTTTTTTTTTTGGTGGGGGAATGAGGGTTAAGTGACTTGCCCAAGGTCACATAGCTAGTTCAGGTTTACTCTTTACAGTAGCTCAGCGGGATATGAAAACAGGAACAAAATTTCCAGAAAGTAACAATCCCCCATGAAAAGCTTCACTTTTCTCCAACTTCTGGTTGCAATGAAGGGTAACAGCTGTGACTAGAACTTTCTTCCAGTCATGCCAATTCCCTCAAACCAATCAGAAATCACATAGCTGAACCCTTCTCTCAGTTGACTTCCTCTAAATTCTCATGGAGCAGCTTTCCTGTCACCTTGCTATGTCTTCAATTTTCCCCATGTTCCTTTTCCCCTGATTCTGTCCTACCAAATGACTCTTTGACCTTCCCTTGTCTTTGTTGCTGTTTTTAATGGTTTAAATGTGAGCCTCCTTACTTTAAATGATTCCTCTTTTACTTCAAGTTACAAGTCCTTACATTTCTCCTATAAAATCAACAGCCCTTCTAAAGTAATAAAGAAGTCTCTAAATGTTTGTTTTATTTCTCATTTTCTTAGTTTTCCACTTAGCCGTAAAATACATATATACAAATGAGAAGAGGTACACATCATGCCTTTAGTCAGCAGCCTCCAAAATGCAGCAGGGCTCTTTAGTACTCTTCACTGAGTACTTCTTTAATGATCACCCCTTACCAAAAGGTGGGAAATATGAGTTTTGACACACTCACTTTTTCTAGTTTTTACAAAATAATTTTCTGCCTAGGAACTTCTTTGGCTGCATTCCATAAATTTGGATATGTTGTCTCATCATTGTCATTTTCTTTAATGAAATCATCAATTGTTTCTATGATTTGTTTTTTGACTCAATTGTTTTTTTAGGATCAGATTATTTAATTTTCAATTGGTTTGTCCATTATTGAATGTAATTTTAGTGCATTATGATCTGAAAAGGATGTGTTTATTATTTCTGTTTTTCTGCATCTGGTTGTAATGTTTTTATGCCCTAATTCATGGTCAATTTTCATATAGGTCCTATGTACTGCTGAGAAGAAGGTATTTTCCTTTCTATTCCCATTCAATTTTCTCCAGAGATCTAGCATATCTTTAAAATGTTCCCATACAAGTGTGGTGTCACCTCACATTTTTGATAATAGTTCCAAGTCTCCACCTCTTTCTACAGATCATTTTATCCTCAAAACTCTACAAAATCCAATCAGAAAGTTACATTTTTATACATATATTTTAGCATTTTACATTAAAAAGAATTTCTTTTAAGGAATCAAAATGGTCATCTATAACAGTAGAAATATCTTATATCTATTCACAATAAATGAAAATTTCTTCGTTTGTACAAAATCACTTTTTATTCCCTTATCTTCATTAAATGTTCCTTTTTTGGGAAAGAGTCGTAAAGAAATAGTGTACCATACACTGATTTTTAAATTAGTATTTTTAATAGAGCAATAGCCATCTAAAACCACCAACTAAAATTACCTGTAATGGATAAACACTATTGAATTTTATGATGAGATCAGGGGTAATGCAAGGGTGGTCAATGCCATTATAATTATCTTACAGAGTTCTAGAATTGTTAGCTATAGCGGGAAAAAAAAAGAACAAATTGATGGAATAAGTAAAGGCAAAAATGAAACAAAAGGATGAAATGGTTTATTTAGAAAAAACACCAAGAAGCTAAAATTAAAAATAACATCTTTGGTAAATTAGCAGCATATAAAATAAACCTACAACAATTACTTATCTCTGTGGGTAAATATAACAAAACCAAACAGTAATAGATAGGAAAAAAACAAATTTCATTCACAGTAACTAGAGAATGGAGGTAATATCTGGCCATACAATTTAGAACTATGCCTAAAAAACTTCAGATGGTATATAGTCTTTCATGCAATGATAACACTACATGTCTGATAATCAAATAAAATGTGAAAGAATATATATGTACAACAG
Source organism: Dromiciops gliroides (assembly GCF_019393635.1). Classification (NCBI taxonomy): domain Eukaryota; kingdom Metazoa; phylum Chordata; class Mammalia; order Microbiotheria; family Microbiotheriidae; genus Dromiciops; species Dromiciops gliroides. Next base: position 61,397,887 of record NC_057863.1, read on the forward strand.
CACCCTTTGTTCTAGCAAAAATAAAAAAAATTTAAAAGTTACTCAATGGTTAAACAAATTATGGTCAATTATTGTAATGGAATGTTATTGCAGTGGAAGAAATTATGAAAGTCATGGATTCAGATAAACTAGAAGGATTATTTAAACTGGTGCATAGTAAAGGAAGTAGACCCTTTTTAAAAAAATTCATTTAATAACTTCATTTCAAAGAGTAGCAATAGCAAGATACTTTAAAATTCTGAACAATTTAAGAACCAACTCCAACTTCAGAACGCTGAGGATCAATCATATATTTCCCACCTCTAGGTAAAGTGTAATTATTAAAGGGAGAATATAAAAATAACCAATGTAAAAACAAAATTTTAGAACCTAGTCCTCACCGTCCTCAGAACTTCTATGCACAAACTGATGAATTTTGCAACCTCATATTTCCCACATGGAAAGTGGAAACCCAATCATTACATTTTCTAAACATTTCAAGTTCTGTTTTCCTAGTGAATATCTAGAAAATTGATGTAGTTTTGGTATATGTATTTTATACACACACACACACACACACACACACACACGCAAAGAGCACAATAAAAATCTGGACCTAATCATCAATTTATAGTCTTTTAAAGTTGTGTAGGGATATTGAGAGGTTAAAGAACTTCCCCAGGCTACACAGCTAGTATATGTCTGAGGTGAAAATTGAATTCATATTTTCCTGACTTTATAATTTTCAATCCACTGTACTATGTTGCTTCTCTGGAAAGTAACAATACATTTCAAAGACAGTATTTTTTTTTCATTTTTCCTATGGATGATATCAAAGGATGTCTTCATAGTTGATAGATCCAGCTTTTAACTATATGAAGCACCACTTTATTTATTCATTCATTCATTCATTCATTCTTTTATTTATTTATGTTTTTTGGTGGGGCAATGAGGGTTAAGTGACTTGCCCAGGGTCACACAGCTAGAACGTGTCAAGGGTCTGAAGCCGAATTTGAACTCAGGTCCTCCTGCATCCAGGGCCGGTGCTTTATCCACTGTGCCATCCAGCTGCCCCCGAAGCACCACTTTTTGAAAGCATAAACATTCCCCTCAAGGCAAGGCTAATTAAGCCATTCCTTTTCCAAGATGGTATTAATTCCTGGTACTTCCCTTGAAACCACACATTCCCCTTATGAAGGGAGACTTATTACTGCAAAACAGACTTTTGTGCAAGAAAAGATTAAATAATTGAATTTGGAACATCACACACTCCTTCAGAGATATTAAACATTCCTTCAAAGAAAAATATCATCAGTCCACTGTGTGGGTCTCTCTGTCTTTGTAAACTAGTTCAATAATTAAGATGAAAACTGTCATTTTTCTAATCATGTGGATTCTCTTTACACAATGGGATCTCTTTAGTTCTATTTTCATTTTAACTACTTTAGAAGGGAAGAAATAAAAATGTCATCATGCAGAGTGGTTGGATGAAAGGATGAAGGAAGTATGTGTAAATATGTTTGTCAGAAATCAATGGTGTGTGTGTTTATGAATGTTTCTTTCTGTTCATGTTTCTTTACCCATGATGGCCATTTTATGCATGGCTAGAAGAGGTGCCAAAGATAAGGCAAGGTCCGAACCTAAGCCAAATTTTAACCAAAAGTAACTCCTCCCCTCAACAGAAAACAACTTCCCTAAGGTTGTCAACAATTATTCTCCTGGGGACTCCTGAAAAGCATAAAAGTAAACTTCAGGGAAAACTTGCTAGGCGTCCATGAATTCTTTTGAAAACAGTGCCAAATTTGGAAGCTCAGACCATATTTCTAAGGGCAAAAGTATCAAAGTTGGAAATTTTGTAACTTCCTACACCATACATAAATAAATCAATTTGCTTTTGGGTTTGGTTGGGGGAGATGGAACAGTTCTTCAAGTACATGTTATACAAAACAATTGTATCTTTATAGATGCAAAAAAAATCTGTACAGATAATTGCTGATATAGGTGACTCTAATGCCAGCTTTACAATGCATGGAGTTCTGGAAAGAATTCCACTGAAGACCTATAAGAGTGAAAAGTGTTCAATAAACACTAATTCACAATATATTGCTCTATTCTCCTATCCCAACAGCCCAAGGAGTACATTTTATACACCCTGAGTTTTCATCTCTGGTGCTAAAACCCCAATCCACTAATTCTAAGATAGAAAGAGTTTCTCCCTCCCCAAAATGGAAAAAAATAGAGTCTCGTGTCAGTCCTATACTTTATACTTCTTGAGGGACTTGGCTTAGCATCTAAGCTCTAAGTTTAAAAGCTATGAGGACTATTCTCTCCTCTTGTTTTCCTTTGTAGATAATATTACCTATGAAATGTTTATTTGCTTCAACCAGTGGTATGAATGTAGAAACAAAGATTGAGGTGACCTAGTATTCAGCCAGTCAGTCAACAAGCATTTCTCTAGCACCTACTATGTTCCATGCACTGCTAAGCAAAGAGTATACTAATAACAACTCCTTGTGCTTAGTATCCTGATCTTTAATTTAGTTATTTATTTTTTCTGAAAAAAAATATCTTCCAGGGTTATATTGCCTATGTGTTCTTAATTTTACCATTTTGTGATCTTTATAAAACATCTTTAATTCATTGAAATAGAGTGACAGACATACAAAAGGAATATTTTATGTTACAAGTGGCAAGATTCCAGTGAAACAGATTTTTTTAAATAGGAGGACAGCCTTGTGTAGTAGAACAAGAGCTAGTGAAGGAGTCAGCAAAGCCCAGGCCATTCAGTCAAATGTTTAGTGTCATAAACATTTATTAAGTACCTTTTAAATCTCTGACCTCAGACACTAGCTGTGTGACCCTGAGCAAGACACACAATCTTGTTTGCCTCAGTTTCCTCATCTGTAAAATGACTTAGAGAAGGAAATGTCAAACTACTTCTGCATCTTTGCCAAGAAAACTCCAAATGGAGTTATGAAGAGTCAGACACAAATGAAATGACTGAAAAACAACAATAACAACAACAACAACAACAACAACAACAAAATGTGGCAGGTACTGCCCTAAATCCAAGTGATACAAAAGAGGTAACTTGTCCTCAAGTTGCTGACAATGGAAAAACGTGCCTCCTATACCGGCCAGTGGTGTGACCTTGATCAAGTCAATTCATACATCATGGTCCTAGGCAATTCCATAAGATTTTAAGTTTCACAGGTTTCCATCTTAATGGGTAGAGCAACTTCCTCACTTCATGTTTTATACACTGTTCAAATCATAAATCCAATGAATAAATTAAACAAAAGAAATAGACAGAAGAAGGAGTTGGTGGTAGCATTACAATGCCATAGACAGAAGGCAATGGCTAGGAGTCAGGAATACCTGGATTCGATCTCTGTGTCTGATCTAAATGAGCTGTGTGATTCTAGACAATCACTGGACCTCTCAGTGCCTTGGAAAACTGACCATGAATCTCAACTGGAGGAGGGGATTTCTGACAGATGGAATCACAGTTTCAGATTTTTTTAAAGTGGGGGTGAGGTAGGGGAGTAAGTATGCTATATATTCCACTTATGAGGAAAATTATAAGTCCTACCATACCTCTGGAGCCCCTGAAAGTTGTTAGAACATTTATCTTCTGGTTTCAACATTAGAACTTTAGACAGGGCTAAAGTGTGCAAAGTAAAACTTACCAAGAAAAAAAATAATAATCTGCTGCCAATAAAACACAATGTTAATCCCTTTTTCCTTGTGATAATATAACTTTGTTTAGAGAAGCTTTCTTTCTCCAAGCCTTTCCCTGTCAAGGCCAGGGTTAATTTCAATTCTCCTTCCTTATTCATCCTGGAGGTCTTGCTCTAAGCGCACTATAAGCTGAACATGAATATCCTGTCATCTATGTCCAAATCAGGAGTTTTCTGCACACAGCTTCTCACTAAAGGCGTTTGTTTAGGGCAAAATTAATGGAGCCACATATGTTTTGGCCAACAGTAGTTTCCCCTATATCAACAAATTATTAAAATCAAATTCAAGGTGCATTGTCAATTGGAAATGAAGTTGTCTCCTTGAAGCTATTTTAAATTTTGAGAGGTTTTTGGAGGATTTTATCAAGCTGCTTATATTTTACTCTGGCATTTTTGTTTGCTATGTTGGCTATATTCTCTTGCCAGAGTGCATTTTAAGTAGTGGGGGAAAAATGCCCAACCTTCTCTAACAATTTCTTATCCTTATCTACCCTTTTGAACATTTTACAATAGCTGTCCTTTAGTTTAAGCATAAGACCATTCTCAGCTCTGCTTAAGGGGTATCAGCCATAGCCACAGAAAGAAACTAGTGACAACTAATCTATAGCCATTTCCCCAATATAGAAAGCCATTTTGAGAAGAAATATTACCTTAAATGTTACAGTGAGTTTCTCACCAGTTACTCATTCTGCTACAGTGGGGGTTGAGTAACCACTGACATCTGTTCACTGCAATTCCTTCCTCATTATAAAAGCTTAATTCCAATACTGACTGACTGGTCCATTTCTGTTTGCATTTACCCTGAGTGGCCTTTGCAAAAGGACCTCCTCTGGTCAACATCTGTCTCTTTACCTCAAATAAAAACCAGGAACTGAGCTTTCTACCATGTGAGATTTTTGCTAAGATAAAAGAGGAAAACAGACTTTAAACCTTTGAAAAAATAAATTGTTGGTGAAGGGATATTCTGAAAATTCCCTCATAAAGGGATATCCCCTTGAAAGGTCAACTGCAGGCCCCTTTTCATGGTGCCATTAAACCTGATCTTAGAAGTTGGGAAGGGTGATTGTAGGAGGAAAGGGGTGGAGCATGAGACAATTTGCAATTTCACATTTCTAGTGTCTTTTTAGGCAATTTGAAGAAAGATACCACTCAAAATTATACTAGGATGTAGTATAAGCTGTCGTGTGTATGTATGTGTTTTCTGTGTGTTACCAACTGAGAAAGGTAAAGTTGTGAATCAATTTCATGAAATATGAAATTGATTTCTGAGTCTTTTTCCCCCTTGTGGGATCCAAGTTCTAGAAGGAAGGGTCTGGAGAATAAATCTCATTAGACTTCCAAAGTGAAAGGACCCCATTCACTCATTCAATTCATTCTATAAACATTTCTTAAATACCCATGCTGTGTCAGTGGCAATGATAGGCTCCATAGAATACAAACACAAGACTAGCCCCTTCTCTCAAAGACCTTATATTTTAACGACAGCATTCCTGTATTTGTTCTTCCTATATTCACTTTTCTAAATGGACCTACAGAATAAGGAACTTGATTGTTGTGGTATAATCACTTCTCTTGACATTTGTAGGGTTGCCTTCAGAGTGATTTGAGTTAAATAATTTATTAATTCCCCTGCCAAACCTATGGCATGGTGAATACAATTTCCCTGCAAATGCTACTGTATTCAGAGTATAAAAATATTGAACTGCCAGGTATCTTTAATTTTTTCCTTCCTTCTTCCTTCCTTCCTTCCTTCTTTCCTGTCTGCCAGCCTTCCCTTCTTCTTTCTTTCTTTTTTCCTTTCCTTCCTTTCTCTTTTTTTCTTTCTTGCTTTTCCCCTCTCTTTTAAAATCAGTGCCTCACCTATTTTCACTTAAAGACAACCCAAACAATTTCTGATCCTCTGAAATGATTTTCAGAAAATAGTCATTTGAACTAATCACAAACCCAAGAGAAAACAGAAATTAGAGAAGATTATTAAGGCATTTTCTGCTGTTTAATCTCCCTCCCTCATCAGCACATTAACCTTGTTTTCTCTGCAGGATCCCTAAGTCCTAGAGCAAAATTAGGTCAGAAATTCAGATCAGATCAGATCAGGTCAGCTGACTCAGACCAGCAAGATCTTTCCAGGTTCAGATTTTAGGCATATATCATGATGAGAATATCTGTGTGTGGGGTGTGTGTGCGTGTGTGTGTGTGTGTGTGTGTGTGTGTGTGTGTGTGTATGGGGTTGGGGGTGGGGCAGGGAAGAGATGGTCAATGATGTTTATGGTCCCTTGTTCCCTTAGACAGCTGTAAGGATGTCACAAAATACATTTTCCAGTAAACCCAATGATCTTAAAAGTATATATATAATGACAATTCTGCACAACTTTCAATATAAATGTAGATTATCACTGTATTTCTATACTTCTTCCATGGGATAACAAGCCACATAAATAAAAGTGATTTATGACTAAAGAAAGGGATATATCACACCAGACAAGATGGAATAAATCCATCAGATTATGTCCTTCAACAACCCATCGAATTTCAGTAGATAGCACAAGTCCAAAGTACAGCATGATCCCATAAGGACTATTTAGAGAGCCAGGATTTATGCAGTACCTACCAATTCTCTGAATAAGAATTCACTATATGAATACATCTTTAAGGGAAAGTTATCATTTAAAAATATTAACAATTTCAGTTGCTGATACCATCAGCTACTGAGCCAGAACTAACAACATGCAGCATAAGAGCAAAGATATTATTATTCTATTTTTATCATCTTAATAGGCAGACCAAATGTTTTCTGGCCTTTTTTTGCTTCCTTTGAAAGAATCTGATAGAGTGGAACCTACAAAAGCAAAGAATTAATAAGTGCAAATATGTAAATACAGTTGCATATAAAAAAGAGTCATAGGTAATCTCATTTCAATTCTGACTGTCACTTTTAAATAGGAAATATAATCTTGTATAGATCCCTTGGGAATACCCACAGGGAATAGAGCTGTTTCTAATCAGGCTAAGTAGCCCTTTCTGTCACTGCTGCTTTGCTGCAATCAAGATACATCTTCTAAATTATTTTCCATTGAGGGTGGGGGGCAGCATTAGGGGTGGTGGTTCATTTTATTGGAAAAGCTCTAGCCCACCAGAGAAGATATTCAAAGAGAAGTACCCCGTGCTCAGATTTGCTCCCATGTTTCATTTAACATGAGTTGGGTTAGGTTATTGCCAGGGCATATTTCTGTAATATTAAGCTGTCCATAATACGTGAAAACTTAAATGAAAGTCAATCTAGTAGGACATTTCAAAATCTAGATGGCCTGATTCATGGAAATGGGTGAAAAAATAGAAAATATAGTTTAGATATCTCATAAGATCTAGTAGTCACAATTAATCATCCATAATCCCATTCTGATCAATTCAACAAAAATTCATTAGGTAACTAATACAAGCCAGGCATTATGCTGGGTAACAGTGCTTCACAAACAAAAATTAAACAGTCCCCGCCCCCAAATATTTTATGTTCTGCTTGGAGTATATAACATGTACACATGTAAGTAATAAAATGTAAGTAATTTCAAGGGAAAGAGAATCTAAATTCTCTGCTTGATCTCACAAACAAGTTGTTACAAGAGAATATTAACTATCTTTTCTAGGACACCAATCTTCACTCAACCACATACATGGATTTCCACACTAAGATTTTGCAACGCAACCTATTGGTATTTGAAACTAGCTTTGTTTGTTTGTGTGAGATAGGCTTTTATAAACAAAAAATATAATAATAAATCAGAATTTTTTGATTCCTAAATGAACCCATTTGAATTTATAACAGCAGTTTTGATGGTTGTGTTTTCTCCTCTAAATCTTATCTCCCCTTATTATTTAATGAAGTTTAGACCATTGAGCATATTCCTTCCTAGCAGCAAAGGAACATTTCATTTTTCTGATTATCTTATTCTAACTCATGTACAAGAGCCTTTTCAGTGAGAGTCTTATCAATAAAGGCTGGTTTCAGAAACCCTGATCCCATTTACAGTGATCATTGGACCATATGATCTAAGAACTAGAGGGGTCCTTTGAGATCACCTATTCTAAGTCCCCTCATTTTTATAGCAATTCTTGGAATGGCATGGATTTCTAAAATTGTAGCTTGTATATTTCAAACAGAAATATCATCAATGGCCTTTCCAGGTCAAATAGTCTCCATCTGTGGCTTGCTAAAATGTCAACATTTGATGATTTTTTTTCTTGCCTAGTAAATCAGAGTATATGCCTTCAAAAGTCGACAGAAATAAAGATTATGACCACTTTTGTCTAAGTGCTACCAAACAAAAAGAATTTTCAATTTCCTCTTAGACATGACAGGAATTTCATGCTAAACATCTAGGCAATACTGTTTTAATTGCAGATATGCTCCTAGAGCTTCCATTTAAGTCAAAAGGAATTTGAAATATCTCTGTGACTAAAAACTAGCTTTTCCTTTTTTGTGTTTGTTTAAATCCAAAAGTTGAAAATGCTATTCCCTATTGAGGAAGGTATAGCAATTCAGAGAAAAGCATTTGGAGGGGGAAGGGCAGGGAATCATTTTTATATACTGTTATAATAACATAATGACAATTGATATTTATATCACATCAATTTATATTATCTAATTTAAATCTATTATCTCCTGTATTCTCCACAGCTGCCCTGGAAAACAAATACTAAAGATATTGTTATTCCCATAAACCAGATGAGGAAACTGAGGCTCAGAGGGGTTAAATGACTTGCCCATAGTCATATAACTACTACAAGAAACAGGATTTTAATCTATCTCCTTTCTAGACATTAAACCCACCATTCTTTCCACACTGCCTAGTGAACATCTCAAATTGGATATCTTGTCTTAAACTCAATATGTTAAAAGTAGAATTCATGATATTGTCCCTTTAAAAAGCTTCCCCTCTTAGGGGCAGCTACGTGGCACAGTGGATAGAGCACCAGCTTTGGATTCAGGAGGACCTGAGTTCAAATCCGGCCTCAGACACTTAACACTTACTAGCAGTGTGACCCTGGGCAAGTCACTTAACCCCAACTGCCTCACCAAAAAAAAAAAAAAAAAGCTTCCCCTCTTTTAATTTGTTTTTTATTATTAAAAAGGGTAATACGGGGCAGCTAGGTGGTGCGGTGGCTAGAGCACCGGCCCTGGATTCAGGAGGACCTGAGTTCAAATCCGGCCTAAGACACTTGACACTTACTAGCTGTGTGACCCTGGGCAAGTCACTTAACCCCAATTGCCTCACCAAAAAAAAAAAAAAAAGGGTAACATGTTTCTCTCAGTCACCCAGGTACACATACCCAGTGTTATACTTGATTCCTTATTCGCACTCCTCACATATCCATCCACTCTGTTGTCAAATCTTGTTTCTATCTTCAACATATCTCTTAAATATTCTTTCTCTTCTCTCTACTCATCTAGAACATACTCGAGGACAAGCTCTTATCACATCTCATCTGGACTCTATTGTAATAGCCTTCTAATTATTCTCCCCATTCTCATCCATCCACTACTCACATGCCAAAATTATTTTCCTAATATGCAAATCTATGTCACCCTCCTACTCCTAATCCCTGTGCCTTACTGTTATCATAGAATCCAATATAAAATGCTGTTCTTGGCATTTAAGACCCTTTATAACTTAAGCCTTTCCTACACTCCCAGTCTTCTTGTACTTTACTCACCTCAACATACTGTCCAATCCAGTGACACTGGCCTCCTAGTTATTCCACACAATTATGATAGATCATCTCCCACCTCTGAGGCTTTACACTAGCAGCTGCTTTGGTCTGGAATGCTTGCTTTCCCTCCTCATCTCCTATTCCTGGTTTTTGGTAAAACTCATCAAATCCCAAATGCAAGAAGCATCTCCCGCCTCCTAGTCATCCCTACCCCACCCCCAGCTCACCCTGCTAGTGGTTCTTCTTTGATCTTCTGTGCCCTTTGCATTATATATATATCTTACCTAGATTTAAAACACACATGTTGTCTCACCTAGTGAAAAGCAAGCTCCTTGAAGCCAGGCATTAGTTTTGGTTTTGGTTCAGTTTGTTTTCCCTTCTTTTCTTTGTATCCTCAGTATATAACAGAAGATGCTGAGTAAATATCTATTGATTGAACTGTCCTTAGTTGTGATTTGTTGTAATTATCATTTCAGTTCAGACCTGCTTCACCCCAAGACATTTAGTAATCTTTTGCTCAATATTACCGGAGGTATTAGTTTCTGTCTCAGTTCCAATTGCAATTCCTTGTTTCACGTTCAAACTGCTCCTTTCCTAGCACTTTTTTTTTTTTGGTGGGGCAATGGGGGTTAAGTGACTTGCCCAGGGTCACACAGCTAGTAAGTGTCAAATGTCTGAGGCTGGATTTGAACTCAGGTTCTCCTGATTCCAGGGCCAGTGCTTTATCCACTGTGCTACCTTGCTGCCTCCTTTTATAGCACTTCTGATGCCAAACTAGTTCAACTCTCATAGATCCCAAAGACTCTTCCTCCTAGAGTCCACAAGCAGGAGCTACTAGGTTAGACTCACTAGATGTAAGGCTCCTTCAAAGCAGAACTGTAACTAGGGCTAGGCAAGGAAAGCCTTGCTACACAGTGACCATGTTGGAGATGCTTCCTCTTAGGACCTTCACTTGTCTCTCTCTCTAGTATCCCACAGTGTGATCACACATCCCCACTGGGTTGTGACTGCTCTCCCCAACATTGTGGGCTTCTAACACAATGACACCTTTGCCTCAATATGCTGGCTTTGCAACCCCTCCCATCTGGACGCTGATTAAAGGACAAATCAAACTGCTCTATAAAGACAAAAATGTGTTTGTATGAATATAGATATATTTATGTAAAGGATGTTTTCATTGCTTAATGTTTGTGTATTTATATGTATCTAAAACCTTAAATGTTATGTATATTATATATATATATGTATATATGTGTATGTATGTATGTCTATATATATATATATATATATATAGTGTTATTTTTGGTTTTGGTTTTTGCGGGGCAATGAGAGTTAAGTGACTTGCACAAGGTCACACAGCTAGTAAGTGTCAAGTGTCTGAGGTTGGATTTAAACTCAGGTCCTCCTGAATCTGGGGCCAGTGCTTTATCCACTGCACCCCCTAGCTGCCAGATAGATAGATAGATAGACAGACAGATAGATAGATACAGTCTTAAAATTATATGTGTGGGGTTACTTTGGGGGGGGCAGCAATTTTAAACTATTAACATATAAACATACACCTTATATATGTGTATGTGTTAATAGTATAAAACTACATTTAGTTTTTGGGAAACCACATTTAGCATATATATTTTACATAGATATAAATGTATAGTATTTGTATAGCACATTAGGGTTAGAATCTTACATACATGACCATATTTGAAGCCCTGAGTCTAGGTAGAGGGAGATAAAGTCAGAAGATTAAGAGAATGTGGTATGATGAACAAAGGTAGGCATCATAGCTAGCTAGTGATAATGATAATGATGAAGGCAGGCCAGATGGAAGGAAGGAAGGAAGGAAGGAAGGAAGGAAGGAAGGAAGGAAGGAAGGAAGGAAGGAAGGAAGGAAGGAAGGAAGGAAGGAAGGAAGGAAGGAAGGAAGGAAGGAAGGAAGGAAGGAAGGAAGGAAGGAAGGAAGGAAAGGAAGGAAGGAAGGAAAGGAAGGAAAGAAGAAAAAAATATCTAAATATATGATGGCATATACTAATCTAACTTCAATGTGCTATGTGATAGATATATACATATATGTATTATAGTTTTAAACTATTAAAGCACGTATATGAATATATATGTAGATAAAGACATAGCTTTGTATATCTATGGGTATATCATAGATATACAAAGATATGTCTTTAACTACATATATATTCAGAGAGAGGGGAGGGGACGGGGGAGGGAGATCAGGGACATAGAATGGATTTTATGTACCACAGGCTGTCACAGACACACATGGATGCGCACGTGCGCACACACACACACACACACACACACACACACACCTGATTTGGCCCCAGGCATAAGAATCCCTACATTCCTAGATTTTTGCAGCTCTGATCCCTAGACAATTGCCTAGATGCCTTTGTAAACTCTTTCTCTTTACCAAGTTTATTGATAGGATCATCCTTCCCTCCCCCCAAGCTTTCCAATCAACCTTTTTCCTATTGTTCTGATGCTCCCACCCAAATACAAATTAACAATTACAAACCAGCTGCATCTAAATTGTTTGCAATAATCTCTTTTCAAAAAAGGGAGTATATTTAGAAAACACATAAAAGAAGAAGAAAAGGCATACACTTCATAGGGAGAAAGAAAGTAACTTCTGTGTGTGTGTGTGTGTGTGTGTGTGTGTGTGTGTGTGTGTGTGTGTTTAAATCAAGGAACTGTCCCTTCTTTTCCCTAATTCCCCCCTCTCTGCCCATAACCAAATATAAATTTTCATTCAGAAGCATACAAATAATTGAACTTTGGGGACAATATTCTTTTCCATAATATTGAGATGTATATTTTGGCAAAATACACAGTCATTCTGTTAAATCATTAAGATGTGAGCTAGACTGATATACTTATTTTCCCTATCATTATGAGAATTGAAAAATGCCTAAAGACTTTTCTCCTGGTCACATAACAAATCAGGGACTGAAATGAGATAAGGAGCAGCATAATATAGTAAAATATCTATTTTCAAATCTCAGCTCTGACATTTATTAACTTGGCCAACTATCTTAACCTCTCTGATCCTCAGATTCCTTGTCTATTACAATGATGACAATAATCCTTACATAGCCTACCTTTAAAGTCACTTAATCCAAACCTTTTTTTTTACTACAAATGAGAAAACTGAGGCCCTGAGGCATAAAGCAGTTCAATGGCTTGCCTGAAGTTGTGCAGGTAAGTGGCATAAACGGAATTTAAACCAATACTTTGTATAAATGTACTACTCTAACAGAATATCAGACTGCTTGCCTTATAATCCCAAAGGGATGATGTAGATATGAATGATTATTATGATTAATCTAGGTGTTTTGATTAGACCAAACAGTTATTAATTAGCAAAACTCCTTAGTGCTATATATGGGCCTACACCACAGTACCAACATACCCAGTAATAAAGAGTTAAATTTTTCCGGGCAAGAAAGACCTAAGAGTTTGAGAAGCAAGAGTTTAAGCCCTAGTCATGGGGAGTAAATGATGGGCATGGGACACCTCCAGGAAGAACTTAAATTAATACTAAGGCATTTTATAAGATTCCTCATATAGGAACTCTGAAGCTGACCTGCTTTCAGAACTGTGAGCTCAAAATCATAGGCTGGAGGCCCGCTAGGTGGCACAGTGAATAAAGCACCGGCGCTGGATTCAGGAGGACCTGAGTTCAAATCTGACCTCAGATACTTGACACTTACTAGTTGTGTGACCCTGGGCAAGTCACTTAACCCTCATTACCCTGCCCCCACCCCCAAAAATAGGCTGAGGCAACTAAGCAAAACTAGATGTAGCTGAGTCATGTTGAATGGTAGCAAGGCATTTCTGATTACCAGGGACCCCAAATCAGTAAACATTTCAAATACCCTAGCCTGGATTCCCAATAACTAGTACTTAGATTATAAACCTTAGAGCCCTCAAGTGCCTAAACCAATAGTAAACTACTTCTCCTACGTGTACAATCAAAAACTGAAATTGATTCCACTGACTAACTGGGTCTATATGCCTTGCCTCTATCTCCCTTCCCGAAATCTGATTTTTTTTTTTTTGGTCATGAGATTTATAGTACTTTTATTCTTTGACTAAAGGCAGTTTTTTCTTGGTTTTCCCCATCCTAGTGCCAGCTGCAAATCAACATGAAAATGAATGTGAAATAAAAGATTGTAAAGGTCAAATGTCCTCATGACAATTATAGGAGGCATGTACATCACAGATTAAAGCATACTTCAGTATGTCATAGTTGAATACTCTCTCCACTGATACAAGTAAATACCCCTCTACACCTTAGTCAAGGATCTTCACTTGTTGGCATAACCAAATCTGCATCAGCCTCATGCCGGTCCTTATGGGGATGAGCGTCCCCAAACTTGACTAGAGTGTCCTTCAGACAGCAGACTCTTGACTCCTTGCTAGATAGGTCTTTATTAAAAAGTCTTTCTAACTCGGTAAGACCTGCCAAAACCTGTGCCCTCCTCCCTAATCACATATTCAGAGGTATCTACATATCACAACAAAAGATGAAAACAAACAACCTTGCAGAAGTTTTTAAGAGAAAGAAAATGGCAGTGTCAGAGACAGGCTATATAGATGAATACCCACTGAGTCTAGCACCCTCTAGCTCCCTCTACCCCACTACTCCAACTCTAGGCATTATTTCAGAAAAGAGTTCATCCCCCAAAAAGTAAAAACACATTCCACCATTGCTGCCTATTTGTGAAATCAATGGAAATTGATCATGCATAACCTTTACGACAATAACCTGACTTAAATTTAAGTATATAACCATTCCAAAAGTATTACTATTTTAAAGGAAGGATTACCCTTCATAATGCTATAACATGAAAAAAATATTAGACAGGGTACACTACTTTCATATATCTATAACAAAATATCAGCTATAGTTCCTTGCTGTTGGTCTTAAAAAAAAAAAGCATGGACACTCAATAGTTTTAGAATATAGTGAAGGAAATAAAGTGAAGGACATAATTTGGTTTGACACAGGAGAACTATCTATCTCATGCAGCTCTAACTGACTGATAAACATTAAAGACAAAGAAATATACCACATAAAGCTTATATCATTATAAGCTCAAAGAGAGAATAAGTCACCAATCCACCAGGAAAAAACTTCCTGTTTAAAACTTCAATCCTATAGCCAATCAGATCTAAGAACTTTGTGAAATTTCTTGAGTATGGTTAGATTAAACTATTGGCACAGATCTCATTAGCCCAAATATATGTCAATTCACCAACAGCCACAGAAAGAAACATATATTAGAACTCATATTAGGAGTGTGTATACACACATATACAAATATATGCATATATATGTGTATGTATGTATATAAATACACACATATACATATATAATTTCATTTATAAGCTTGAAATGTTTAACTTTTGTCTGAAATATGTAAATCTTAAAAGGAATAAGTCATACCTGGAAGGTTTAATACCAGAACAAACTGTTTCTGATAATATAGCCCATATCTGGCTAGGTAAGCAGAGATTACTTAACCTTCCAGGTATGACCTATTCCATTTAAGAGTTCCATGTATATCTGTCTATACACACATAGAAGGAACATTTGGTGCCCACAGAGCTAGTGATTGCTGCACAGAAGGTTCCCACAGAGGATTTGTCCTCCCCTCAGCGGTACACAAAATTCCTATCAACTCTAATGGGAATTGGGCACAACATGGGAAGGAACAGAAACTGCCTGATTAGTGATGTAACACCATTGAGTGCCTTTAAAGTTGAGCATCTTCATAAAACTTCCACTATTTAACTGTTCTTTTGGTGTATCACAGCCTGTTATTCTGGACTGTTACCAAGGGGATACTTAGAAATCCACTTCTTTTCAAAGAAAGTCAATTCATACCAAGTCGTTTACCAAATCCATTAAGCTAAGGACAAGAATAAGACAAGTGAATGAGTCTCTCTGTCTCTCTGTCTCTAGAGAGACAGATAATTATATATCTATATATCTGTCTCTCTCTGTATCTCTCTGTTTCTGTGTCTCTGTGTCTCTGTCTCTGTCTCTCTCTATATATATATGTCTCTCTGTGTTTCTCTCTGTCTCTCTGTGTTTCTCTCTGTCTCTCTTTGTTTCTGTATCTCCGTCTCTCTCTCTGTCTCTCTCACACACACACACACTACCTTTCTTTGTCTCTCAGCTTTCCTTTTCCAACTCTCTCTCTGTTTTTCTCTCTCCCTCTCTTTTCACGTTCATGTTGTTTATCTCATCATCTATAACATCCTCCTATAATCCTCCTCTTGCCCCTGTAATGGTATTACAGTCTATGCATCTTAAACAGATTATCTTTTGCCTTGAATGGCTCAGCAAAATTCTATTTATATTTACCGTTTTATTGCTTCTTCTTGTTTGCGGCGCTTTTCATTCTTTTCTTTCAAGTAAGCCAGGTTTGTTTCATTCCGTAAGCGATCATTCTCTCGAGCAATGTCTGATGCATTTTGAATAACCAAGCCATCATAGGCCTTCATTCCCATATCCTCTATATACTGGAGAAAAGCATCCAAAGTGTCCTCCTCTGAATTAGAACTCATCATCTTGCAGGAGATCATGTTAAAAAGGAAGAAACACTCTCCTGCAAGTGGAAAACACATTATACCTTCATCAGTGGGAAAATAGCTTGCAGTTTATTATAGCTAAAATCTTGTCAGTTACCATTTGTAAAACTTGGAGTAAAACATATTTGGAAATTTTCCTTACAGGGAGCCAAAAAATTTGGATACCATGTTAACAGGACATAGTTTAAGTTACAAATGGAAAACACCCTAATAAAATAATAGATTTATGTGTCTTTGGTTTTCAGGTTTTCAGAAATGAAAGGACTGATCAATAGAAATATAGCTATTTGTGAATTATGGTGGCCATCTCTAGGGTAGAAGTGGGGAGAAAAAAAGAAGAAAAAATATAGCGAGTTATACATAGTAGATTTTCAGTTTCATGTGCAATCATCTTTTTTTAATTATGCAGTCTTATGAAAATGCTTGGTTTATTTCCATAAATTAAAAATCTTTAAAAATAAAGATATCTTAGCAGTCACCCAATCTAACTCTCATTTTTCAAATGAAGAATTGAGTTTTTGAGCGGTTAAGTGGTTTGTCCAAAGTCATATGACTAATGATAATCAATATTTGAATCCAGATCCTCTGACTATAATTCTAATGCTCTTGCTACCATTTTTTTTTCCTGAAAGGTTTTGTCAAAGAAAATACTGGTCAACCATTGTTAATTCTATATTATCAAAAGATCAAGAATATAGCTTTCCCTTCACCCTAACATCTCTGGGGAATGTGCTTTGGGATGAGGAAGCTGTTTGGGAGTTTATCAATTCATTTTTTAAAAAGAAATGTTATGTCAAATCTCAATTTCTTTATGTACCAAGATGAAACTATGCTTTGTATAATAATTACTTTCATGGATGTCATTACTTAAAATGTCATCCTTATATGGGTGAGATGAGAAATCACATCTGATTGTTTTTTATTGCCAATCATCATCAAATTTGTCTCCTTTCAATCTCAATGAAATATACATAAATTGAAAATGAATTATACTCTTACATAAGTTTTCCAATTGCTACAAAAATTCATGAAATAAAAATGTTCAAGCAGAATTTCCTACAACCCAGAAAATGTAAATTGCTAATAACATCTTCCAAGAAAGCAGAGCTAAGTATAACAGTCTTCTATTTTGTCAAGTAGCAACATCACCTGGAATAATGCTTTATATTCATACAGAACTTTAATTCAAGCATCACAAGTATCACCAATTACCACTTCATTAACCTTCACCATATCTTCCAAGACCACACACTATAATATCTTTTTCATTTTCATGTTATAAAAGCTAGGTTAAAATGAAGAAGTGAATTTTGCTGCAGGTAACTTGGGGGAAAATGTAGATCACAATTCTTATGTCCCCCTTTTATGTGGTTATATGGGGTTGGATATAAAGCAAACTAAATAGCTAAGTAGCTAGACTGATCCAGATTGGAGGAGATGTGGGGCAGATATTAGTAAAAATCTACTGCCCCAATCAAATGGAACTATGATTGTTCTCTGCCTCCTTGAGCCTCAGTTTTCTCATCTATAAAATGATTTTATGATCCTATTAATTAATAAATTTCCTCTAATCAAATAAAACATTTAATAAAGCTTTAAATACCTTCCTATGGTATAAACATTTTATTGTTCTACCCTTTTTGCTGGCTGTCCTTGTATATATGCTCCCAATGACTTTGGTGGTTGTATGAAAGTGATGACCTATCAGAAACACAATGTATTGGAAAGTATATGCTAAGTGGGCACAAATGTATGAAGAGAACTATTTACTAATTTTATCTCTGCCCCTGGTCTGCTTAACGATCTTAGTCAAACTACTTTTTTTTTTTCCTGGATCTCAGTTCCATCATGTATACAATAACAAACTTGGACTGGATGCTGTCTATGGGTCTCTCTAGTTTCAAACATCCATAATTTTTGAGCTTTCATCATGATAGCCACTTGGAAAAGCTATGGGGAAAATCAGAGCACCTAAAGATAAATTACTCCTTCCATTGTTTCATGCCACTTGCTCCACTGCCATGCTATGCTTTCAACCTTTATAACTCAGAATGGTTTTTGGAATTGATTTGCAAAGTTGTTGAACATAGGCAATCAAGTTGCAGCTTTTTATCTTTGTACTCACAAAGTACTCCATATCTCATCTCTTCTAAGAGTGATAATAATCATAGCTAGTCTTTATGCTGAGCTTTAAGGCTTGAAAAGTGGGTTTACTAGAATCTTATCCTCACAACACGGAAAAATAGGTGCTAATTCCTATTTTTATAAATAAGGAAACTGAGGAAAACAGAGGTTAAATGACTTGACCTAGGTCATATATTTAATAAGTGTTTGAGTCTAGACTTGAACTTAGTTCTTCTAGCTTCTACCCAGAATCATATCCACTTTCACTTACTTTTAATAGTTTGTGTAATGCTAAACAATGGAAATACTCTAATGTTATCTGATAAGGATTTTTTGCTAAATATATTTATTATCATACATTCTTGGGCAGTATAGGACACCCTTTCCTTGTGGACTCCATGTCATATTCAAAGACAATTTAGGCCTCCAGAGCAGTATAGTTTGTTGAATAATGGTTTTTCTTGAGATTTTTTAAAATTTTATTTTAGCAGTAATGATGTGCTAAGCCGGATTGTCTTTTTAAATTTCAGTTATTATATGATGTAATTCAATTGCATTTTAATATCCAGAAATCAAACCAGAGGAAAAATAATGAAAACAGATACTTATAGATAATTATTATTACAAATAGGAGGGCTTTCAGGCAGTGGGGTAAGAAAAGGAAGTACTTATAAAAAATACTCCCTTTATACTTGAATACTCTGTGGAATAAATGCTTATCCATTATTTGAAACTCCTGTTTGCAGTGGACTTTACCATTTAGAGAATTTGGGTTTTTAATGTAATATTTTGATTTTATAATCATTAATTTGTACTGTAATTATGTAAGCCAAGACAGTGTTCTAATGATTTCAGAGTTGTTGCCTCGGGACAGAAGGGGATCATTCCCCTTCCCATTCAAGCAAAATGTATTTCTGAATTGGGTAAAAGAATTTGCAAGTTTTGGAGGTTTTTTTTTTAATCATTGCTTAAAACCATATTTTACTATCTGTATAATATAATACAGCAGCAACTAACTAGACCCATTAATTGATTCTGCATGATAATACTAATGATCTTTCTAACTATTTCTTTTGACTCTATAGAACCTGTCAGTTTACTGAGAAATAATTGGATATTTTAAATTACCCATTTATTTACTAGATGACACTTATTTAATTTTTGTTGTTATTTTGATCTGGACCTGTGACTACTTGGTGTGGTAGCTCCCTGGTACATAAAGTCCTTCCACCAATCAATAGCTTTGTTATTCATAGCTTTGGAGACCTATCCATATTCCTGCACCTGCTATGCATCTGAGGCAGTTCCAGAACCAGGTACTCCTGACTCCTACACCTCACTCTCTATTCTTCATCTTCTCAATTGTATTTCTTGATGTGGGAAAAAAATGAGATTTAGAGAGTATTGAGGATTTTATGGTGTTATTGTACACAGTCTTTGGAAACCAAGTGCCAGAAATGTCTCTAACACTGTACCCATCATGTCTCATGCCACAACTTTTTGGGGGGGATGGGGCAATGAGGGTTAAGTGACTTACCCAAGGTCATACAGCTCGTAAGTGTCAAGCGTCTGAGGCCAGATTTGAACTCAGGTCCTCCTGAATTCAGGGCCGGTGCTTTATCTACTGCACCACCTAGCTGCCCCTAATCAACTTTTTTGAGAGTAAAACAGGAACCTCTCCAGTTCCTAACCTGAGCCATAAATATGGATTTGTAAAAAATCCATTTTAGGGTCACACATATGTAGCCCCACTTAAATACAAGTCAGTCAATACCACTCACTAATTCCTAAATATTTTCTGGCATCTGATCTAAATTAGACTTTTGCAGTGTCCACCCACTGCTCCTGGTTCTAACTTTGGAGGCCAAAACAGAGAAAGTTTAATGCCCCTTCACATAAAAATTTTTCAAATACTTCCAAAGAGCTATTTCCCTCCTTCCTACCTCCTCTCCTTACCCCTAAATCCCCTTTGTTGTCAGTCTTCTTTTCTCCAGGCTAACTATGCCCAATTCTTTCACTTTGTAACATTCTACCAAAAGTAGTTCTGCTACATCATCAGTAACCTTTTAATTGCCAGAGACAAAGACAGTCTCAGTTTTAATTCTTCTTTAACATTTTGCTTTATTTTTCTTACTGTTGATTCCTTCCTTCTAAATAGTCTTTCCTCCTTTAGGGCCATTATTCTTTTCTGGTTTTTCTTCTTCCTCCTGAATATTACTTCTTGGTTTTCTTTGGTCCATCCCTCTCCTCAACATGTGGTTTCCACCCCCCTCTCAGGCTATGATTTATGACCTTTTCAATCTCCTCTCTATACTGTCTACTTTGGTGATCTCTTCTGACCCCAATGATTCAATTGTCATGTGTGTGTGTGTGTGTGTGTGTGTGTGTGTATGTGAGTATATATATATATATATGACTTACACATGAGAAATGGAATTGTTAGCAATTTAGACCCAGTTTCTTGCTTGAGCCCTATTTTACTCCCAGACATTTCTATCTGGATTTATAAATAGCAACTCAAACCCAATATATTTAAAATTGAAATATTACCTCCCCTACCTCAAACCTGTTTCTCCCCATTTTTCTTTTTTTCTACATAGAATATCAATATGCTCCCTGTCATCAAAGCTTGAAATTTTAGTCATCATTGACTTTTCGTCTCCATCATCCCACATATCCCATTATTTGTCGAGTCCTCTAGAGTACAGCTTCATACTCTTTCCAGTCTGTCCAATTCTCTTTACTCACACAGCTACTACCATATTTCAAGCCCTTATCACCTCCCATCTAGACTTCTCTAATCGTTCCTTATCTCCAGGCTCTCCTGTCACTAATTCATTTTTCTTTAATTTCTTTCATTTACAAAATATTTTTAATAGACAAAAACAATATTTTTCTCTCCTTCCTACCATCCACTCCATTGAAAAAAAATAAAATCCTTACAACAAATATTCATAATTAACAAAACAAATTTCAACATTGATCTTATCCAGAAAAAAACCTCTATGTGTCAATCTAGAACCTGATTGTATCACCTATAGTTTAGGATATGAATAGCATGTTTCATCATGGGTTCTCTAGAATCATGAATGATCATTGCATTCTTCAGAGATCGCAAGTATGTTATGTCTTTGCAATGATGTTGTCATTCTATTGTTTTTTTGGTACTCCTCATTTCATTATGCATCTTTTCATAAATGTCTCCCCAGATATCTCATAAACCTCTCTTTTGTTATTTCTCATAGCAGAGTAGTACTGCATTATATTGACATATATATACACATATATGTGTGTATGCATATATATGTATGTATGTATATTTTATTATGCCATTTCCCAACTGATTGACATTTCCTTAACTTCCAGTTCTTTGCCATCACACAGAGAGATGCTAAAAAATATTATGTTTCCATAGGTAATTTTTACTTTTGCTTTGATTATTTTGGGATAGGAGTCATTTAATTTTTCATCTGTGTATCCTTAGCACCTTGCACACTTTGCACATGCATACATACTTCAGTATGTCTAGAACTTAAGTTACACAGTCTTCAATATTGGGGATCATGACCTGTCCATACCATTTTTCCTCTGAGACTTTTATTTCCATCTTTTCATCAATCTCCCAAAGTTTATCTAGTCAAAACATTGGATCCCTTACTCTAGGTCATTAATAATTTCTGATACCAACACAATATTTCTGACATTACTTTTGCAATGCCTCATAGTCATATCACACAATAAGGATTTGTCATCGTTGGATGAAATTCCCCACTGTGGTCTCAACTTATATACATGTGTAAATGACAGAGTTGGACAAAGTTGTTCATTGAAGTGTCTTTAAGGCCTGTTGTAATAGTTTTCTAGGATTCTATAACTTAAATGTTTTAGATTTTAGTATAGGTAGGTATCACAAATTACAGAAGTTCAGACCTAGAAAGAATCTCAGAAGTCATTCCTAATGTATGACTTTTATTCGGAGACTCATAAAATTTTAGCATTAGAAAAAAAAATCCTAGAAATTGTCTAGTTCAATAACATGCTAATTTCACAGGTAAAGAAACCAAGGTTTCTGCCTTGCTTAAAACTTTCAGTGGTTTGTCATTGTCAAACAAATAAAGTTAAACTACTTTAAGCTCTGTCATTTTATGTGTTCCACATACATCTAAACTATCTTTCCAAACATTTCATACTACTCTTCATCCTGTACTCTATACTTTAGCCGAAGTAGATCACTCACTATTCTTTAGACTCATAACATGCTTTCATGTCTCCATGTCTTCTCTCACAAAATCTCTTGGGCCTAAAGTAAGCTCCTTTCCAATTCCATTGTCAAAATTTTACTTTTCCTCCAAATTGCAGGCTAAACAACACCTTCTGCATATAAACTTTCCTAATTCACCCATCTGGAAGGGACCACTCTATTTTTCAAAAAAAAAATAATAGTTCATAGTTTCCCCATGAACTTATATTCTATTTATATGTTTTATTCTATTTATCTCTGTACATTTTATCCCCCTGCTTAAAAGGAAACTTCCTAAGGGAGTAGATTATACATTATTTGTATCTATATTTATTTTATTGCCTAGCACAGTGCCCTGTGCATGGTATGGCTCCATAAATATTTGTGCAATTGAATTGAAATCAATTTAATCTAGACCAGTCTACTCATTGTACAAATGAGGGAATAGGGAATCATAAAATTGAAGTAGATTTATCCATTCTGGACCAATAAATATCTTCAGTTTGCTGAGGACAGTATTTTTATACCTTGGACACATGACCCAACTCCTCTGAGTTCCTTCATATCCAACACTCATAACCATGAAATATATTATTATAGTACTTTAATATTTAAAAACTTTTTTCACAAGACACGTTTGAAATAGGTAGTGATCATATCACTATAATGACTTTACAAATGAGAAAACTGAAGTTCAAAGAAGCTGTACGATGTCCCACACCACACAGCTAGTAAGAATCTATCTAGTGCAAGATACGATAAGGATCCTAGTCTGGTGGATTCTATTTTTTTTTAATTTTTTTTGAGGGGGGGAGGGAATGAGGGTTAAATGACTTGCCCAGGGTCATATAGCTAGTGAGTGTCAAGTGTCTGAGGTAGGATTTGAACTCAGGTCCTCCTGAATCCAGGGCTGATGCTTGATCCACTGTGCTACCTAGCTGCTCCCTGGTTGATTCTAAATGTCCTATCCAG
Source organism: Dromiciops gliroides (assembly GCF_019393635.1). NCBI lineage: Eukaryota > Metazoa > Chordata > Mammalia > Microbiotheria > Microbiotheriidae > Dromiciops > Dromiciops gliroides. The sequence goes on from NC_057863.1 coordinate 61,421,263, forward strand.
CTCTATAATTGTGTGATTCTACCTTTCTAAATCAAAGCACACTTCATGTTCAGGTAAGTTATAAAGGAATAAGCTCATGTCCATACTTGGGGGATGTGTAGCTCATGACAATATTTATTTCTATTATAATTATTGCCATTTAAATGAGAATTGGACAGACAGATAATAATGGACCAAAGGCATTTTGTTTGTTTGTTTCAATTCATATTTGTGGATCTTGAAAATTTTCTTTTTTACTGCTCAGCCTGCCCATGAATCATGACAAAATGCAGTATCAGTGTGCATGTGATAGAAACCAAAGGCATTTTTGACTCTCAATGGACTTCAAGGGTAAAATTATTTCACAATAGTTTTCCTACTATTGATAAAAGTAATCAGCAATAGCAATCCTCAAGACTTCTTTAAGGAAGAAATGGGAAACCTTCATTCAAGAGACAGTTGTAAAAATTCATAAAATGCCCCCAGCTATGGCATTGTTGATTAGTGCCAATCTTATTAATCAGTAGTCTGTTCAGAAGCATCACAGGGAAATGAATGGGTGAGTTAAGAGGTGATCTTTTCCTTTCTTGCATAGAAGTTTCTGTGCATATTTACTTCCCGATGAATTTCTCACCAATATATACTTCCTCCCTTCACCTCCACCCCTGGAAAGAGCCTAAAAACTTCAGGAAACATAAAAAACATGTAAACAAATTACTTTCTAAGAACCAGTACATAGGCAATATTTGTCAGAGACCATACCCAATGAGAAACACTTAAATTTTCATATCAGCCACAGAGTATCATTTCAGAGATCAACCCTTTTTCATGTATTCTGTCTTATACACCTGTAGTTATTCAGTGCCTTCCTCCCTATCATCAGAATTCGGTAGTCTGTAGAATCCCTTTGTCTGGTTTTTGGATTGCAGTATTGACCTAATTTATTGCAAGAATGAAAGTCACTTTTTTCAGTTTAAATGATTCTGAACAATGAACCAATCATCTTTGCTTCCCTGAAGATATATCTCCTGCACTACTGAAATACTTTACTGAAGTTATTTTGTATAGCACCCTGACATTTGTAGCTCTTAATCTTTTGGTTGGTTGTACTCTACAAAAGTAGGACATAAAATTCAGAAAGCTCAATTCAGGTATATCTATAATACCAATTCCTGCCTTTACACACGAATACATTAATAATAAAAATAATGATAACAATACTAACATTGATATACTGCATACTATGTGCCAAGAACTGTGCTAAGCTCTTCCCAATATTATCTCCTCTATTCTTCAGAGTAACTTCCAATGTAAAATCATCACTGGATTTCCCTAATACAGAAGGCAACACTGCCAGATAAATAAAAGCCCATTTGAGTATTTGCATTGTAATAAAATATCTATTGCATGTGAAAAACTTGAAAGGTGTAAAATACAGCAATTAGGTCTGAATAGATTCCAAGAAACATAAATGTGTAGCTCCTCTTTTTATATCTTCCCCATGGATACTTCCTCTAGCTAAACACAGGATGAATACAACACAGAGAAACGGCATAAGTCTTAGTGGTAATGATATCAAGTGATCTGGGAACATTTATTGTGAAATATGTGTGTGCAAAAAAATGTTGTAGTTATCCACTTAGTTTTGTTACTATGTTAATTTCAAATGCAAATTTTGTATGGTCATTGATTTCCTGGAGAGCAGCTAAAGTAGTATGCAGAAGTGAAGAGATTGGGCACTCCTGTGTAACAGGGTGCTTATGATTTTAGGAGTGGCTTTTTGATGGAGAGGAATAAATTGAAGCTAGATAAATGTAAGTTGGAATTGGCATGCTAATGCAAATATTTTCATCCTCCCACCCACACTTCACAAAACTTAGTACAAATTTCTGGGTTTCAGTAATTCCACCTCTTGCAAATTTTCAATTCTTCCAAAAGGACAGACTCAAATGAATAGGCACAAAATAAGTAGGGGAGAGGACTTTTAGTGTGTCCCATTGACCAAGAGACAAAATTCTATTTTTATCAGCTAGTGTCAGCTGAGTGAAGCAACCCACAGACTCATATGCACTCTAATTCCTTCTCTTTTCATAGATCTTTTATCCAGCATTTCTGGAGAGGAGCTGTTCTCCATCTGTTGCTTATCATTTTCCAAGATATAAAAGTTGTAAAGACTCCATCGATCTGGGTATTTGCCACATATGCTGAGTGACACAGGTGGACAAATCACTAGAAAATATTGTATGTATCTGTAAATCTCAGCCCCCAATTCCTGCAGTATAAGAAGCTTCTAGAAGATCAGATTTAAAACACATTTTTCCTTTTCAAGATAACCTTATATGTAGGACAAGATCAAGTTTATTTGGTGACTTAGTAATGTTATTATACTCACATATTTAATAAGTAGAAAACACACAATATGTCGAGTGGGATAAATCTTGACAATAACTTTGAAGAGTAGGTTTTATCTTAGGTTACACTTCATTTCCTCACTTCTGCCTATTACTCCAATAAAGTCTATATGTTCTTTTGTCAACAGGTACATTTTGAAAGTCCTTACCCTTTGTTTTTCTCCTGAGATTTCAAAGAACATCTGCCTTGATTCAGTGAGAGAAGTTGCTGGAATCTGCTCTTTTCCCTTTTTCCAATCAGTGAATTTTCTCTGAGGCAGAAAGCCCAATTTTGCCCAGGAGTATTTCCCCAACTAACTGGACACTTCTCATGGCAATTTGGGGACAGTTTTTGCCAATGGGGTAAAACAATACTTCCTGTTTTCTTCATGGATGCAAAACTATTTGAGATAGCACATTTCAAATGAGATCATGTGATTAAATGATCAGATGTTATATAAAAACGTGAAATACGTGAATATAAAGATGGTGTAAAACCAGGCAATGAATGTAAATGAAACTTCACCCTACAGGATGTCTGGGCATCCTCTATATGTACTTGCTATGTGGAAAAGTACAAGACAGAATAGTTATGTTGTCTTCTTATTGTACCATATCAGCAACCTGGATTGTCATTCCCTTGCATTTATGCTTAGACCTCAGGAAACTTCAAGTCATTCCATCATAGTTAATGACCTTAAAATGTAACATTTCTGTGAAAGATGGGAAATGAAGAAATTAAAAACAAAAGAGCTAGCCAAAGTGCTGAAAGGGTGCTCTTGTCTTTCTCTTTACAATGATAAATAAGTTTTCTTTACCACCTTATTTCTCAATATGAGTAGGCAATGTAATAACTAGGTTTCTCCTACAATTCAAATCGGGATAATGCTACCAGTTCACAGTTCCACAGTTAATATTTATACTCACTACATATATATATACACAATGCTCAATGACCACAACCCTCTTTTGAGCTTTGAGTCACATGGTTCTAGATGCTTACAAGGCATATCTGCAAACTAGCCACAGTCCCTTTTGCAAACTGCTGACTGGAGCTACAAGAGGAATCTAATTGGATTGGGAGTTTATGCTTTATTTTGTTTAAAACACCCAGATGACTTGCTATCCATCTTCAGTTAGTGATGATTCCCATTACCAAACTTTATCACTTTGATTTATATTTTTCTTCTCACAGAGATTTTCTCCTTTAGTAATTATATATACATATATAGTCTAGTTGACATTGGATTTATGAAATAGCAACATCTTCCCTACAGTCATTTCACTTGCTCAGTTGGAAATAACAAGAAGTGTGACATTTTTCTCCCCAAATAATTTCATGTCAGCATAATTATAAGTCAATAACTCAAACTTTTATGTAACTGCCCAATAATTCATACTTAGTAATGCAAAGAAGAAAATGTAGAACAGTGAAAAAATAAAAAATAGTTGGAGATTAGTTAATTTTGACTCTATCACCTTATACTCTGCACAATTCAGATGTACGTACTTTTACCCCCAAACTTGAGGGTTATTATGTGTGTCACATCATCAAAAAAAGGTAAAAGTGGATGTTTGCCAAGATACAGAATGCCATTCTGCATTTATTGCTAAAATTTAAGAAAATAAATGATAAGGTCAAAGTCTAAAGAGCTAAAAAATAAACTATAAATTGAGGATTTGAAAATGAAAATGGAAAAGTCCCCATAATTCTGTACAAAATTCTTTACAGAAATTGGATGCATACTCCTCTGGAATTCTGAATGTTGCTGTGAGCACTATAATAGGTGGACACTTTAGCCAAGACAACCTTAAAATTAAAAAGAAAAAAAAGGTTTCCACTAAAGCCATAGTGTTCCCAAGTGTAACAAATCCATCTGGATTTGTGATAGCAAACCTTAATTGTAATGAGATTTAGATAATCTTCTTGGTAGATGATGGAATTTTTCAAATGTGTCAGGAAGAGAGTGTATATGTTTTAATTCAGTAGGAAAAATCAGTTTCAGGTGCTATGTTTGTGCAGTAGTTTGTTGTTTTGTTTTGGGTTTTTTTGAAACAGTGATATTGGGTTCTCATTGCAAATACAACTGTACTAAGAGACTGCTTTAAATATTTATGGTATGGAATAGCTGATAAGTAGCTAGCACACACATTGTGAATACCAATTAATATATCACAAAAATATTAAACAATGTTTTTAATAATTCAATGCCGCCTTTCTTTTTTCCTTTTACACAAATGAGATGCCAGTTGCAAATGTGTCTGTGGTCAAGTAAGTATATGGAAAAAAGATATACAAAATAGTATAAAGCATTTTACCACTAAAATGGCTTAGCAATGGTTGATTTTTGCTCACTTCAAAAGACATGCAAACTTCAGTATTAAGTATCCCTGGCTAAAACCCATGCCATTTTATAAGCAGATTACTCAATTTAATGAGCACCAGGATCAATTAGCATGCTAAGAGAATGTGAAAAATGAGATACATACCAAAATTTAAGTCCCCAGGGACAGCTAAGTGCAATAATCAAAAGGTGACTTGTGTCTGTCAAAGCCCTTTCCCGTGCTTTATCTCAGTGCAGTCTGCAGGAGTATTCCAGAACCATAAGAAACAGACTTGTAGTTCAGCTCAGTTTTTTCTTCAATTAAAGTGCATTATATCTGGATGGCGAAAGTGTCCATACTATCAGATTCTTCATCACTAGATATCAGTGTCTTATTGATCTTCTTCCTATCAGATAGAATAGCCTTGAAAGTTTTCACGGTAAAATGCTGTAGCAGAAGAAGATAGGTACTTCCTTCTTTAAATCAACACTCAGAGAAAAGAGGGCATAGGTAATGGATGGGTACACCCACACAGCTCTCTGATTTGAGGTCCAGCAGAGAAGAAATTGGATGATTTTTACCCACTTTGCCACATAGATGATTACAATACCAAATGCAATCACCCGGGTTTGCTAAGGTGCCTCATTTGAATAGATTCTGCAGAGACAAAAATAAATGAAAACAAGGAATAAAAAACATCCTATCCAAATGGCTTCTCCCAGCCAAAAAGATGTTCTCTCTCATTGCCACTTAGATACAGAAGGTTTTAAGCAGTCTAGCTAGTGGCATCGTCCCTCCCCCGTGACAACCGGCAGCCTGCCTCTCTCTCTCTCTCTCTCTCTCTCTCTCTCTCTCTCTCTCTCTCTCTCTCTCTCTCTCTCCCTCTCTCTCTCTCTCCCTCTCTCCTTCTCCTCTCCTCTCCTCTCCTCTCCTCTCCTCTCCTCTCTTCTCCCTCCCTCCCTCCCTCTCGCCCTCTCCCTATTCCCCTCTCCTCTCCTTTTCTCTCTCTCCAGCTGCCTTAGTCTGTGGATGCTACTGTTGATTAATCAGGGATTCTGAAACAAAGAGCCTACCTTCTGAAATAAGCAGTAATCTGTTTCTTCTCTGTTTCTGCAAACCGTCTGCATTCAAAAGCAAAGCTTCCAGCATCCTAGTACCTTGGATAGTTCCCGCTTACTAGGCCCATTGGAAAAGGGGAGAGAAGCAACTGAAGAAATGACAAGAGAACAGCAGGCAGCATCCTTCTACTTCAGAATCCAGCTCCCAGGGGCTCACATCCTCATTAAAAGCCTCCTATTTAGGCAACAGATTTTCTCTCTTTTATCTTGACTGCACTGAAGTCTGATTAGCAAATAATCCAGTGGAAAAATAAAGAAGAGGAAAAAAAAAGAAAAAGAAATAGTCTTCATTACAACTATACCCCCAATCCAGTTTCTATTGATAGGAAGGATATGAAACCGACAAAATAAATATGGGAGAATGTGTAAGTTCTAACCTTTATCCCAAGCATGGCTCATGGAAATGAGCAATCATTGAAAAGGAACATCTAGGTCTCAGTTTGATACCTCTTTTTGATATGTCTTTTACACTCAGCCTCACTGTACAGCAGTGTAAGGCATACAATTACTGCTGACGTACATTGGACTGCTGCTTGGGGAAAGAGGGGAGGAGCTTTGTAACCTCATCAAAACAACCTTCGACCACCTGCTCCCATGGCAGAAGCACAGAACTATCCCACTTGGAGAGGATCTGCATAATATATGTGCAATCTTTTAACCAAAATATAACTGAGTACTTTTAAGACTAAAATTAAAAATAATATAATGAAAGAAAATAGATCCTCAAGCAACGCATAGATATTAAAAATTATATTTCCTCAAGAATGGGTAATTTTGTGATTTCTATTCTCTGTCTCTTCTTTATTTTTTTTATTTTATCTAATCTCTAATGAGATGTGTGTGAAGTACTTTACAAACTTTGTAGTACCATGTCAAGGATTATGTTTGACATATTATTATCTCGGTATATGTTTAGTATTTAATGTAAATGAGTTTCCTACAAACAAAGGGATTTACTTTTCAAATTTTCAATGTATTTTATTTTTCAGGATTTAGTGAGGCTTTTTAGCATACAATTATTTTCCAATATATTGCCCCACTAAACTCTCCCATGCAACAAAGAAAAAACAGTGAAGCCAAATCAACTGACATAATGACTATATCTAACAGTATAGGCTTTGCTTTGTAGCCATAGTTCTCCTTTGTATTGACAGGAGAGAAATTTCATAAATGTGTATGTATGTATGTGTATTTCTTGGTCCTATAGAACCAATGTTTTATGTGTATGCATATATATGTATATGCATATATGTGTACATGCATATACACATAAACATACATATACATACTATATAGGTATATAGGTATGTATATTTTTATGAGTGTGTGCATACATACATTTATTTATTTAGCATTTGTTCTCTAGAATTAACATTGATCATTTAAATTAATCAGTCTGCTTTTTAAAATTGTTTTCCATTTTGATTCCAATGACCTTTTCTTTGTCCTCATAGTTCTTGACTTATCTTTAGTTTTGTTGTTATTGTTGTTTTGTATTGTTTTGTTTTTTATCTAGTAACCACTCCCTGCCTCTGGGAAAGAAGCTAGGTGATACTGGGGATAAATACACTGGAAATGGAGTCAGAAAGACATGAGTTCAGATGTGGCCTTAGACACTTTCTAGCCATTAGAATGGCAGCTAGGTAGTACAATAGATAGAGTGCTGGGCATAGAGTGAAGAAGGCTCATATTCCTGAATTCAAATTTAGCCTCGAGCACTTACTAGCTGTGTGATGCTGGGTGAGTGAGTCACTTAATTCTGTTTGCCTCAATTTCCTCCTTTGTAAAAAGTTATCTGGGGGCAGCTAGGTGGTACAGTGGATAGAGCACCAGCCCTGGAGTCAGGAGTACCTGAGTTCAAATTTGGCCTCAGACACTTAACACTTACTAGCTGTGTGACCCTTGACAAGTCACTTAACCCCATTTGTCTCGCTTTAAAAAAAAAGTGATCTGAAGAAGGAAATGTCAAACCACTCCAGTATATTTGCCAAGAAAGCTCCAAATGGGGTGATGAAGAGTTGGACAGAACTGAAAAATGATTGAATGACAACAACAGCCAAAAGAATAGGCCTGCAAAAGTCATTTATTTAACAGTTATTTCCTCAACTACAAAATAAGGATAATAAATAGCACCTGCTTCACAGGGTTATTATGAGGATTAAACAAAACAATATCTATAAAAAACTTAGAATTGTTCCTGGCACATAGTTGGTGCTTAATGAATGCTTCTTCCTTCCCTTTCACAAGAGAATACCTGCAATTAACTTTATATATTTCTTGAATGTATATATCTGTTTACAGATTGTCTCCTTCATTAGAATATGAGTTTCTTGAGGGCAAGAATTGTTCATCTTTTTATATGTACAGAACATAGCACACTGCCTGCCACATAGTAAGCACTTTAAAATGCTTGTTGACTTGATTTGTCATTGTGTTGCTGATCTCTACTTATCCCATTACTATATTTTTGATGACTTCTCTTTGATCTTCTTTGAATATGGCATCTGTGTCTCACTCTTTCATCATTTAAAGAGCCTTTTCTTTGATGAAAGTTTAAAAGTACATACCCTGGGGTGGCTAGGTGGCACAATAAACACCAGCCCTGGATTCAGGAGTACCTGAGTTCAAATCCAGCCTCAGACACTTGACACTTACTAGCTGTGTGACCCTGGGCAAGTCACTTAACCCCCATTGCCCTGTCAAAAAAAAAGTACATACCCTGATTTACTCACAATTTTTAGTGAGCTGCTACATATAAACACCTTGTCATAATTTCCAAAGATGTGCTTAAAAACCAGTAATATATCTCTTATTCTCTCCATACATAGCCAAACCAAAAATATAGTTTAAGTATACTTTGATAAGAAGACTCAACCCAAGATTATAGTATGTCCCCAACTCATAGTCCACTTTGTTTAAAAAACTCAGAATGTAGAAAATTATATTTGATAAATAAACAGTCCAAGGAAAATAGCACAGTGAAATTTACCCTCATAATTCCTAAATCAATGCCATGGGTTTTGTGAGGTTTCATATGTTGTTGTTGTTGTTCAGTTGTTTTCAGTCATGTCTGACTCTTTGTGACCCGATTTGGGGTCTCCTTCTCCAGCTCATTTTATAGATGAGAAAACTGAAGCAAACAGAGTTAAGTGATTTGCACAGAGTCACTCAGCTAGTAAGTATTTGAGTCCAGATTTCGACTCAGGATGATGAGTCTTCCTGATTCTAGGCCCAGCCCTTTATTCACTGTGCCACCTAGCTGCCCCTCTATGTTTCACTTGGTTAAACCATTAATATGCCACTGGAAAGAATACTAGCAATAAAAATATTAATAATCAAATAATAAAGTTAATTTAAACTATCAATAAACAATAAAGAATGCTATTAATAAAATAATATAATAAGTTTTAAATGACATTAAAATACCATTGCCAGAGATCCTAAAGTACATTTAGAGGTTAATGAGCTATCTAGTTTCTTATAAGTATCTATTTATAGGAACAGGTATCTCAATAAAAATATACAGTTCTGGGGGCGGCTAGATAGCACAGTGGATAAAGCACTGGCCCTGGATTCAGGAGTACCTGAGCTCAAATCCAGTCTTGGACAGTTGACAATTACTAGCTGTGTGACCCTGGGCAAGTCACTTAACCCCCATTGCCCCACAAAAAAAAAAATACAGTTCTTATTGTATCAAAGTTTTCAAATAGCTAAAGATCACTGTTATTTCCTCTTGAGGAGGGTTAAAGTCACTGTTATAAAAATATAGAATTCCAGAATTATGGCTAGATTTTTAAGTATCTTTAGTTAGTACTACACATAAACCATACCCAATGTGATTTTTCTTTCCCATTTGACCAATAAAATGACACTATCCACTCCTAAATCAGTAGGTAACACAAAAGGACAAATGGATCCTCGAATACTAGGATTTTCCATGATCAGAAATATGCAAATGGTACAATATTAAAAGCCCTAGAATAAGAATCACGAGACCTTAGTTTCTTGTCCCAGTTTTGATCATAGTACTTAACACAAGGCCTATCACATGATTGGTCTGAAATCACGGCTTTTTGTCTTGGACTGACTTGACTTTGTCTAAGTCATTTACCTTCTTCACCTCGAGGTCTTCACGTGTAATGTACTATCACCTTCACAAGATAATCAGGAAAATCAAAAGAGATAAGTATCTGAAAATACTTAGTACATTTTATTAAAGGATAGTGTATCTGGCTGGATTGTAATTTCACTGGTATTAAGGTAAGGGAACAAATATTTATTAAGCTAGGTTCTATGGTAAGTGTCAGGAATGCAAATACAACCCCAAAGAAAGATGATCCTTGCCTGTGAGGTGAAGTAGTGCCATTAAAAGGCATGGTGTTGAAAAATGGAGTCCCTGAGAGAAATTTGAAATGAGAGTTGGGTGTTGACATGGTAGAGGGATGTCCCTGTATGAAAAGATCCCAGACATTGAGTGAAGTAACAGGATAAGATTGAAGCTGGAGCATATTATTGAAGTCAGTCTAGAAAGTATAGCTTGAAGGATAATTTCATTGAAGGGGGGGGGGACAATGAGAGTTAAGTGACTTGCCCAGGATCAGACAGCTAGTAAGTGTCAAGTGTCTGAGTCCAGGTTTGAACTCAGGTCCTCCTGAATCCAGGGCTGGAACTTTATCCACTGTGCCACCTAGCCACCCCTGAATTTCATTGATTTAAAGAGATTGTCATTTGAGAAAACTTCCTTTACCAATGTAGGTTTCTCAATACTATGAAACAATTTATTGAATATTACAGTGTTTCCTAATGCACTGAGAAGTTAAGAGACTTTCCCAAGGTCATGCAGTCAAGATGAGTGCAAGTTCTAATCACTTCACAGCTAGATAATTGTAATTACCTGTTGGTTGGTTTCTGTGCTTTAAATGTCTTCCCATTCTAGTCCATCCTTGAATCAATTATCAAAGGGACCTTCCTCACGTGCTGGTCTGATCATGTCATTCCCCCAGTCAATAAATTCAGCAGCTTCTTGTCACCGACAAGATAAAATATTAAATTCTCTGGTGTCCAAAGGCCTTTATAGCCTGCCCCCTCATATTTTCAGTCATTTTTCACTGTATACCCCAGCCCAAATACTCTGTGATTCAGTGACACTGGCCTCCTATTTATTATTCAAGCAACATATGCCATCTCCCACCTCTAGACATTTTCAATGACTGCCCCCATATAAGGAAAGTTTTCCCTTCTCAGCTTCCTGGTTTCTCTGGTTTTCTTCAAGTCCCAGCTAAAATATCACCTCCTATAGGAAGCCTTTCCTGATCCCTATTAATTCTAGTGTTCTCCTTCTGTTGATTACTCCAAATTTATTCTGCATTTTTTTGTTTGTTTATTTGATTGTCTGGAGGAGAGGTTGGGTAGCATTGTTTGTGGGGGGTTTTTGTTTTGTTTTGTTTGTTGTTGTTTTTTGGCATGGTAGTTTAAATACTTTCACCTCTATTAGACTATATCTCCTTGAAAAGAGAACATATATAACATTTCTTTGTATCCCTGACAGCATAATACCTTCCACAAAATAAGTACTTTTAATAAATGTTCATTAATTGACTGACTGACTGAATCCAGGTTTTGTTGACTTCCCCCCATGCCTTTCTTTGGGTCCCTGGATTTTAGCAAAATTCCTGGTACAATAGCAAGTACTTAACAAGTGCTTGTTACCTGAAGTGACCCTACTTTATAACTCTCACTCTCAACACACACACACACACACACACACACACACACACACACACATTTGCTTGTCTAGTCCTTTATGCACTTTGTCATGTTTCTTTTTTTTCTCATTTGAAATTATTATTCAATTATATCCTATTTTTCAAACAATAACTGCCCACTACCTCCTTCTCTTCTTCCTATAAATATGTCCAGATATCCTCACTATTTAACACATCTTCTTTTGACCCCATCATCTCCTCAGGGTGCCATCCTATATTCTAATCATTCCCAACCTGTGTTGCCACTATTCTGGCTCTCAAACTCTTCCTGTTGGAACTCAGATTACCAACCCAAGACCTTAGGATGCTGAGCCCTAATGCTAAAACCAGGCCAGAATATTATCCAGGCATCTATAAGCCATTCCACCCCACTCCATCTCCAAACTCCAAGCATATTCACTGGATGTCCTCTATGCCTGAAATTCTCTCATCTCTGTCTCATGTCTTTGCTGGCTTTCTTCAGACCCCAACTAAAATCCAGCATTCTACCAGAAGCCTTTCCTAATCCTTATTAATTAGGTAGTGCTTTCCCTCTGCTTATTCAATCCAATTTGTTCTGTATATATCTGTTTGTACATAGATGTCTGCATATTGTCTAGCCCATTAAACTCAGAGCACTCTGAGAACAGGGAACTCCCCCCCACACTTTTCTTGTTTCCCTGGGATTTAGCAAAGTTCCTGGTACATAGCATGTGTTGAATAAGAGAACTTGTTATTTGAATGATCCCACTTTATACTCTCTCTTTCTCTTTCTCTCTATATCTTTTGCTGTCTCTCTCTTTCACCCTCTCTCCTTCCCTCCCTCCCTCTCTTCTCCAGTCTTCTCTGTGTGTATACACACTTATATACATCCACACACTGAAAAGTGAGGGATCTACATACAAATGCCAGATATTAATATTAACATAATACTGGGAAAGATAAATGAATTATCTGAACCCCCTTATTAAATTCTCAAATGACAAAAAGAATTGCAAACTATCAACAACAATGTGAAAGAATGTTTAAAAAGCTCATATGAAACCTGGGAGAGGCCAAGAAATGACATATTTCTTAACCAAGTGGAAGAAGGGCAGCATAGATAAACAGAAAGAGCATTTATTAAGTATTTACCATGTTTCAGACACTACGCTAAGCACTCAGTTCAAATACAAGTACATAAGACAGTCATCGTCCTCATGGAGCTTCTTTGCAAATGGGGGAAAGGCAATAAATAAAGGGGTGCCAGAAAGCAGTGCACTTGGAGGGAAATACAGAAGCAATAACATAGCAAGGTGTTCAAGAAATGGTGTGGACACCTTTCCCCAGGAAGATAAGGCAAAGACTAATTTTTCAGACCTGAGGAACACAGGGGTAGAGAATAAGGTTTTGTTGGGAGGGAGAATAGGTGGCATGGTGAGGAGCTGGTGGGGAAGTGGCCATGGAAACCTCATCCTCAATAGATATAAAAACTCAAGGACAGGAGCAGCTAGGTGGCGCAGTGGATAGAACACTGGCCCTGGATTCAGGAGGACCTGAGTTCAAATCCAGCCTCAGACACTTAACACTAGATGTGTGACCCTGGGCAAGTCATTTAACCCCAACTGCCTCACCAAAACACACGTGTGCACACAGGCACACACACACACACACACACACACACACACACACACACACACACACCTCAAGGACAGAGCAGAACAGAGATGGTAAGATGGTATGTGATGTCTAGAGTCTGTCCATTTCTGGTTTGCCCTTATCTAAACCCTACCACTCCACTAAATTAGAGAGAATTAACCAGCTAGAGAAAGGATAAGAGGAAATGGGAATGTGAAATAGTGACCATAAAAGCCAGGAGGGGCTACGGATTGTACCAGCTCAGATTCTGATCAGGACTATCTTCCGTGATCATCTCTCTTTTATAGACTGACCTTGAGTTGAATACCATTTGGGAACTCTACTGTACTTCCCACTTTTCTTTGCACAATTCCAAGAGGAACAGCTATGGTGGGGCTAAAACATCTAAATATGTTATTTCTATAACTCTTAGACTTGAAATGTGTCATGTCCATATGCTATTTGGTGGGGGGGGGTAGCTTAAGTAAAGAAGCTATGGGGATGCAACTTCATGGCATGTGTTGTGTTATACATTATTTATTCCTTTTATTTTTTCCTAGGCAATAAAAGCAAAATAGTAAATATACTATCCAAGCATGCCTCTTTGTTCCAGTAAGTTGCTAACTTTATTATTCTAATATCAGGTAACTGGAGCTTAGGAAAATATGGCCAATTATGTTAGGAATTAGAGTTTCCAGTTGGTGGGAGCTGATTTTGATTGATAAGTTTGCATTAACCACATCCTTTATGCTATGCAGATGAATGCTGGGAAAGATAAATGAATGATTTGAACACCCTTAAAAAGTTTTCAAATATCAAAAGGAATTGCAAAGCATCAACAACAATACAAAAGCATTTTTCAAATCACCAATAACAAGGAAAATGTAGCTTAGCACATGAGGACTTGGTGGCTCCTCAGTCTTGACATATACTGATAAAAACACATCACCATGGAAAATGGAGAGTCAGGATAGTCACATATAGTATTATTGCTGAATACACTTTCCATAATATTCTTAAATAAACTTTTTTTGTTAAATGTTAGATGGTCTAATAATATCTGATTGTGTCTAATCCCAAATTTGAACCACTGGATTAAATGGAGTCCGGTGTGACCCAGAACGTACCTTAGAACCATCAAATTATCAAAGATAGTAAAAAAAAAATTCCGATATTGTTGGAGAGTACTAAGAAAACCACAAATGAAGTAACCAAGAGTTAGATACAACCAATATGACTGAACAATAATTGTTGGAGGGACTCTAAGAAGATAGACATTAATATACTGTTGATAGAACTGTGAAATAGTCCAATATTTCAGGAAAGCATATGATATTATATGAAAAAGTAGCTAAATTATTCATACCCTTTGACTTAGTGATGTCAATGCTACTGTGTACCCTTAAGAGATCAAAGACAGGACAGATTCCATATATAGTAAAATATTCATAGAATTCCTTATAGTGATAACCACAAATTGGAAACAAAATGGGTGTTTACTGATTGGGACATAGCTAGGCAAATATAAATCTATCAATGAAATAAAAACATCACTCTACTACATGAAACAATGAATAGAAACAATTCAGAGAATCATAGGAAGGTTTGTATTAATTTAACCAGAATTAGGTAAGAATAATCAGGAGAACAATATACATCACTACAGAAATAAAAATAAACATAATATTAAAAGGCAACTCAGATTAAATACAATGACCCATATTGATTCCATATCATAAATGATGAAACATACCTGCCACCCCTCTAGTAGGTGGGGAGGAAGGGATTAAGGAAGTGAATACATTGACATATAATTTGCTAAGTTATGTGGATTTGAATAACTGTTTTTTCTTTGATACAAGAGAGAGTTCTGTGGTGTGGGGATTGGAGTATACTAGGAAATTACTGTAATGTAAAAAGCCCAAAGCATTAAGAAACCAATGGAAAAAGGAAGTACTCAGGAATTAGATCTTGTGCTCTCTCCCCTCAACTATGTGACATAAAAGAAGTTGTCACTGAACGTGTTAAATAGGGACAAGTCAGTGAATGGAGACAGAATATGAAGACGATAGAATACTGGAAGTGTTCTGCATTCTATAAATCAGCCAGACTTGGGGAGGTGCCTTTTATGTAAGTGATAAGAATGAGGAAAGTGTGAATAAAGCAAAGAAGGAAACTAAGCCAACTCTGCCCCCTTAAATGTAGAGAGCTAGGTAGAAACACGCTAAGAGGTATTCTCTGAAGACATATTTAAAGTTATTGTAAAGCAGTTCCACTTTCCCATGATTGGTAGCCTTGCTAATATTCTCTCCACATTTATCTTTGGAGAGGCAACACCCCAGCTATAATGAAATTATTCCACTAGGGAAAGAGCTAATCTCCTTCCCATCCAATCAGGAATTCTGAGTATTCTGGTAATGGCATGAAATGAAACTCTTAGCAAAATAAAGGCCATATGCTCCTCCCCATGATTTGTGCTTCTAACTGCCATGGAAGTCAACAGGAGTCACACACACAGCTCAAGGGTAGTGTGCAGTCATTAGAATTCACCAGGACCCCGAACACTGAGTAAGTGTGGGGGAAGCTGTGATTTATAGTCTAATAATACAAACAGCTACATTCAAATAATGCTAAGGGAGCAAACTGGCAGGGAATGAAGTATCCCCATGCCAGGAAATGCATGAAGTGATGCAGGCTCTCCCTCCTTGTTGCATCTGCCAGATAGTCATTCTGTAAAGATTTAAAGTGATTCAGTTTAACAGGGCCGCAACAACGTGCAATCTTAGTGTTCAACAGCCTTTAGTACTGACCCTTTAAAATCCACTCTAGAAAGGGATTGAGGAAGAGGTCATTGCTCTGATTTGAAGGAAGAAAGGACAAAAAAACTGGTGATGTCTGAAATCACGAGACTGCTGTTTCCTGAAATAGGGTAAAGCTGTCTTTTAACCAATAGTTTTCTGCCTTGAAGCAAACAAAAGAACAGTGGAAAGACTAGGACTTGGACTAAGAGTGTAGGCTCTGCTATTTCCTACTTGGCTGACTTTGAGTGAGTCATTTCACCTCTTTCAGGCTTTGGTTTCCTCCTCTGTAAAAGTAATACATTAGATTATGGTCTCTAAAGTCACTTCCTGCTCCAAGGCTCCTATGACAAACCTTTGAAACCAGTGTTGGCTATTGGTTTTTGTTATGCAGTGAGGACTGTTGAGGTTTGAACTGACCAGGTAGGCTAAGGGACATGGTTCTAGGGTGGTTCTCTCCTTGAGAATCTAAACCACAGGACAGACACACCTAAAGAAAGGAGAAGGGGCAGCTAGGTGTCGAAGTGGATAGAGCACCAGCCCTGGATTCAGGAGGACCCGAGTTCAAATCCGGCCTCAGGCACTTAACACTTACTAGCTGTGTGACCCTAGGCAAGTCACTTAACCCCAATTGCCTCACCAAAAAAAAAGAAAGAAAAGAAAAGAAAAAAAAAAGAAAGAAAGAAAGGAAGGAAGGAAGGAAGGAAGAAAGAAAGAAAGAAAGAAAGAAAGAAAGAAAGAAAGAAAGAAAGAAAGAAAGAAAGAAAGAAAGAAAGAAAGAAAGAAAGAAAGAAAGAAAAAAGAAAAAAAGAAAGGAGATAAGTGGTATCCACTTGGGACTGAGATAACTCCAGGACTGCCACCCTTCATTCCAGTCTCTCCTACCTCTCCTGGAGATAAGCCTATTAGGAGTGGCTGCTGCCTGTGGGTGCCAAGGAGACACAGATAGCTCCAACAATCACCCCTCACCAGACTTCTCCCAAGCCACACCCCAATAAGGGACATTCTACTGTCAGGTGATCACCCCCATCTACCATTTATAAAAGCTATGGCCTTTCTCCTGTACAAGGAGATAGGTATCTCAGAGAACCACATCTCTGGAACTATCTCCCCTGGAGACCCCTCTAGAGGTTTCCTTTCTCTAGTGCCTAAATAAATGATTATTTTATTCTAATTGGATTTGTGTGCGAGAGGGTGTGATTCTTTAAAGAGGAATACGTAAGGACCCCAGCACTAACCCTTTCCCCTGTGACAGTTTTGAAAGCAGATGAATAGGGTCACCAGCATGGGCTATTATGAATTAGAAGTGCAGCCAGCGGGGCAGCTAGGTGGCACAGTGGATAAAGCACTGGCCCTGGAGTCAGGAGGACCTGAGTTCAAATCCAGCCTCAGACACTAGACACTTACTAGCTGTGTGACCCTGGGCAAGTCACTTAACCCCCATTGCCCCATGAAAAAAAAAAAGTGAAGCCAGAAACTGATTTGAAAATATCAAGGAAGAGACCAAATGAGGAAGGGGATAGAGGGAATAGTGAGTGGGTAGGTAGGGAGAATGCTGCCAGAAGCTGGGAGAAAACCAAACCTTCTTGGGGCTAAGATTTCAGGAGGCAACCTCTCTAGGACTTCTGGTGCAGACTAGATATTCCCCATCTACCTCCTCAAATTCCATGGGGGTTGTTTGGCCTGATAGTGAGCCAAGGCTTGCCTATTCTCTTGCCTTCTGTGGCACAAAAGGCTGTAGCTCGTCTGTGCTGAATGGGGCCATTGTCGTCTTATTTAAACTCACATGGAGTTAATAAGTATTTGAGAACCCCTGGCAGCTAATTAGTGAGAACCATGGAGGAAACAAATGAAAGCTGCAACCTAGATTCTGCTCCTCTCCCTTCTGTTTGGTTAAGCCCGAAGGCAACCCTTCCAGGGGATTTTAAAGGAGGAATAAAAGGAGAGGAGTAAGTTGAGGGAGTGATTTCATCAATGAAGTGGAGAAAGGGGAATCATAAGGACAAGCCTGGTGGCAAAGGTCAGGCTAGAAAATTCTAGTCTGAAGGTATGTGGATATAAGAGCAGCCGCAATCCAAGCAGAGCTGGATAAATCTTCCTTTGAAGGGGTTACGTTTCCCTTCCTTTGAGATACACTTCTATTGGCAAAGCAGTACGTGGCAAAGTCGATTACATATTCCATCCAGGAATGCTGCTTTAACTCTTTCAGGAAGCAAGGAATTGGATCATAGCTGCATCAAAAGAATGAAAGTTAGGTTTCTGTATCCAGTAAGGGGAATTAAATCATCATCCTTTCTGTGCGATTGAAGACCTGCAGGGAGGGACAGCCCTTGGCAAAATATGGAAGATAGTTAGCTCATTTTGGGAAGCCTGAAATCTCTCCCTCCCCTCAAATGTTCCACACCCCACCCCTCCACTTGCTTGCTCTTCCCTCTTTCAAGGCCATCCCCCATAGCAATCTTTCCTTAGGGAAGGATGTGATTGATGTTAGTCATTTGCTCCTTAGTATGAATTTGAGCCAATGTAATATCTCCTAGTAGAATGAAAAGGGCACCGACAAGGAAATTAAGACATCTGAGTCCAGAGCTACCTAGAAATCACTGATTAACTGTTAAAGAACTGTGCAAGAAGTAACAGGTACAGGTGAGAATCTCTCTGACCTCTGTTTATTCATCTAGAAAATGATACGACACAGGAACCTATTTTTAACAAACCTCAAATCATGATAGAAAACATAAACATGAAATATGAATTAATAGTAACAATCTCCAGCTCAAACATTTTGATATGGGGGGAAATGGGGTACGGGTTTGGGGTTAGGGGTTCTTGGGAATTCCTCTTTAAAGAATTACACCCTCTTGCACACAAAAAGTAGTTAGAATAAGGTGTTAGTTTATTAAGGAGCAAGGGAAGGGAAGGGTGGGGGGAGGGAAACCATGAAAGAAATTCTTGGACTTTTCATGGGGAGATTGACATAAAGCAAATGGCTCAGAGGTACCAAATCTCCTTGAACAGGAGACTGGAAAGTACTTTTATAGAGGCCTGATGGGGGTGGACCATCTGCCTGTGGAAAGTTCCTTTAGTGAGGGTGTACCATCCCCCACTGGTAGTGACTAGAGGAACTGGGTGAGGAGTGGCTACAGATACCTCTTCAGAATGCAAAGGCCACAGCCATACCCAAACTTATCTCCCCAGGGTAAGGGAGACCAGAATGAAGGGTAGGAATCCGAAGCTAGCTCCTTCCGATTTGGTTCAGCTTATCTCTCTAGGCATTATCTGTCCTCTGGTTTAGTTTCTCAAGGAAAAGCTTCCTTGGTGTGCCCCAGAGAAATTCTGGGGTGCTCTGTACCCCATGACAATTTCATGATTCGATGATGAGATAATTTAAACAAATCACTTTGAAAATACCAAAGTTATATAAATGTGAGTTATTATCATTATTGTTATTATGCCTTGCTTTTCCTTTCACTCACTTCTCTAGCCTCTATCCCAGTATCCATTCAGTCAAGCAGGTCTTTTACAGGATGCAGGTTGTGTATTTCTCCTATGAGGGCTGCTGAGCCATTTTCAGGGCTACTTTCCATGTGTACCAAACTCTTACCTGTGGCCCATATGCAGTGGCCATACCCTAGTAAGCTGTTTCAGTAGATGGGCTAAACCAGGTTGAGAACAACCAAATAGTTTCAAACCTTTTGGTGAGTTACGGGAGTACCTACCCAAAGCATGTGAAGACTTCCTCACGTGGAATGGGTAGATGGGAACAATTTGTTTGAAAAGCCCTGAAGGCAGCTGAAGAAGTGGCTGTGGAGCACTTAGAGATTGGTTAGACATCAAAGACACCAAGGTTTTCTCCTACAAGGCCATCATCAGTTGTCTTGACTGTGTCTTGCTACAGACTGTGGATTTACCAGTTCCAGTTGACCCTGGAAGAGAGAGAGAGAGAGAGAGAGACCTATGACTTTGCCAAATTCTGCCTCACTTAAATCAATTTATGCATGCATCAAAAGACATCACCCATATCATTTATCATTTACCCTGAAATTATCTCCTAAAGTCCTCCTAGTCTTACCATCTGCCCTGTCTCAATGCCCTAAAACTGTCATTTGAACTACTGTCATTACAAAAGGACTCCTGGGTTTCACTATCCAGCCCATTCTGGAGGCCCATAAAGTTCCTCCCAATGATTCCCCCCCTTATGATGTAAAAGGATCCATTTACATTAAGTAGTCTCTATTGAGAGTTAAGTAGTTTCTATATGTGACACAAGAGCAGTCTTTTAGTTCCCTTTGTTCCATTACCACATATAAACCTTGTCCTCTGTTCTGTTCCCATCTTTGGGTATTCGTAGCATCTTGCTTCTGCCCTGATTAAAGACCATATTTCCCCTATATTGATTGTTTCATTAATTTACAGGCGAACAACACTTAAGTACAAATGAGCTTGAGAGCTCACTTAAAACCAAGCATGTTATGGGGACAAGGGAAAGTCTAAAAAATGGGAAGACAATATGCAATACAACAAACAGAATGAAGAACCTCCCCTGGGAAGAACATGATGTTAGGTTCTGATTGAGACACAAAATTTAAATACAATGCTATCTCTGAGGCACGGTGCTTCCAATTGGATAATTAAATAAAATATGTACAAATGGCATGGTGCAAAATATTATATGGCAACAGCAAAAAGAATAAAAATACTATGTGAAGCCCAGGGATGGGGCAGCTTTACTAGTTAGAAGAGTATGAAAAGGCTCTCTAGAGATGGTAGAATTTTGCTTAGGGTTTAAAGGACAGATAGTAATAGAGATTCAGATAATCTGGGTTGGACATGGGATGGCATTTCAGGAAGAGAAGACAGTATGAGCAAAACCACAATGGAAAGAAAACATCGAATGTGTGTGTTAGATGGGGGAAGGCTTAATTTGGCTCCTGAGGAATCTGTCAGAAATGGAAAAAGAATGGGGGAAGATGATGAAATGTTTTGGGGAGAGCAGGTGGAAAGTTAATCAGACTTAGGTTATATTAATAGAGACACAGAGTCCCATAGGAAGGTGATAGTCCTGCTGATCAGAGAAAATCTAGAATAAAGTGTTCAAATCTGAGTTCAACATTTTAGGAAGGATATTTCCAATCTGATACATCTAGATGAGCGCTCCTAGAATGATTAGGGATACTCATAATCATGTGATTGGGGAAAAAAGAGGATAGCAAGCTTGGAGAATAAAATAAAATATATTATATTATAAAGGCTGACACATATTGGAAGGGCTGTTGTACAAAACAGGGATTAGATCTGATTTATCTGACCCTACAACAGACTTTAGAAACAGACTCTTGCAACAACAATAACAGATAAAAATTACAGACAAGTAGTTTTTTTTTTATTAGATAATCAAATGAACTTCCTAACAAGATGCAGTTTATGAAAACTGTTATTTTTTTCAGTGGTTTTAGACTCTTTTTGGCCACATTTGGGGTTTTCTTGGCAAAGATCCTGGACTGGTTTGCCATTTCCTTCTCCACCTCATTTTACAAGTGAGGAAACTAAGGCAGAGTTAAGTGACTGGCCCAAGGTTACACAGCTAGTAAGTGTCTAAGGACAGATTTGAACTCACAAAGATGAGTCTTCCTGACTCCAGGGCCAGCACTCTAATCTACTGTATCCCCAAGCTGCCAACACAATAAGCGAGTCTGGCTGTATATTCCACCTCCAGAATCCCCTACTTGTGGGGATAGAAAGTAGTAGGTATAGACTGAGGTTCAAAATTTCCAAGCTTTATCAGTTTATTAACAGAGTACCCACTCTATTAACAAAGGAGATAAAAACAGCTGCCTTGGTTCAACTGAATGACCCCTGTAAAGGCTGACTGTTTCTTTTAAAACTAGGCATGTCTTCCTTCTGATTGGCCAGAGGGTACATAAAGGTAAGACCATCCCAATTGGTAGACTTTTTTTTTTTGCTGGGCAATGGGGTTTAAGTGACTTGCCCAGGGTCACACAGCTAGTAAGTTTCAAGTGTCTCAGGTCAAATTTGAACTCAGGTCCTTCTGAATCCAGGGCCAGTGCTTTATTTACTGTGCCACCTAGCTGCCCCCTTAGGCATTTTTCCCCCATAGACATTTTAATGAGGAGGTGGGATGAGAATTACTTCAGCTCCTCCTTGGTCACAATATGAGAACAGTCCTCAGGTAATAAGATTAGACCATAAGCAGCTTTGTTGGAGTCATTCAGAATTGGGGCCAAGTGAGTGGTGGGTAAGGTTACAAAGGAACTTGCTTTTCAGTTAAAGGAGCGGTGGATGGAGGTTACAAAAGGTGGACAATACCAGATACAAATTACAATAATAAAATAATGTACAATAATACAATGGCAGGGGGGTGAGGGGGTGCAGCTAAGTGGCACAGTGTATAAAGCACCAGCCCTGGATTCAGGAGGACCTGAGTTCAAATCTGGCATCAGACACTTGACATTTACTACCTGTGTGACCCTAGGCAAGTCACTTAACCCTCATTGCACCGCAAAAAATAAAATAAAATAAAAAATAATAACATGAGAGTCAAATGCCTAGAGCTACCTGAGTAAAGGGTAGAGGTAATTACAAGACAAAAATTTGGCCTTTAGCCAAGTTTCTATGGAATGTAGGTGAAAGGTGAAGTGACAAGGGTAAAGAGTTTAGACATGCAAGATGTAGAAGAGTATTAAGCCTGGGCTAGCTTAAGTCTTGAACATAGAATTATAATCAATTTACAATTTTCCACTCTGCAAAGAAAAGAGAGTTTTAGCTTTCTTACAGGGACAAGTATGGTTATTATAATTGTATAGGTTTCAGTTTATTTTCAGGTTTATTTGTTTGTTTGTTTTTTCCACTTACATCACCATCATTGTTTCCCTGGTTCTGCTTATTTTAGTTTATATCAGTTCATGTATACAAGTTATACAGGATGTATACAGAATGTCCCCAAAGTCTTAGTGCAGTCTTAAACTATTAAAGATATTAAAGTTTAAAACTGCAATAAGATTTTTTAAAAAATTCTCTGGATACAGATGAACTCAGAGGAAAACAAATGGAGCAATGGAAGGGGACCAGGAAAGACCTCTTGTAGAAGATGATATTTGAACTGAATATTGAAGAAGCCAAAAGGAAGGAAGAGTATTCCAGAATTTGGGGACAACCAATGAAAAGGCACAGAGTTATTAAATGAGTTTCTTGGGGGAGGATCAGTAAGTCATGCTGAATTATATAGTATTTCAAGGAGAATAAAGGTGAAGACTACTGGAAAGGTAAGAAGGTGCCAGATTGTAAAGTCCATTTAAAGCCAAACAGAGGGTAGTTATCATATAATACTGTGTATAGGAGTTATATGTGTTGTGTCACATACTCTGAATTGTAGAGAAAGTGTTCCTTAATTTTCTATTTCATGCCCCTGTATATGTACACAGGCTGTCAGTTATTCCTTTACCCTCCACTTTTATTCTCTGAATCCTTATTTCAATCTTCAGTTCCACAAGCAAGCATTCCCCAATCACCCCATTACCCAGGTGATAGTGTTCTTATCCTCCTCAAATCACACATCATGTACATTTTGTTTCTCCCTCACCTCCCCTAAGAAGTCCAGTAAAGTGTATACCTCTCAAGGATAGTGCCTGTTTTAATTTTTTTTGTATCCCTAGAACCTAGCACAGTGCTTCACACAAAGTAGACAGTTCATCAATATTGAGAAGTTGATTGTCCTATCATAGATTATATTATATAGCTAAAATTAAAAAACAAAACAAAACAAAAAACAACTGCACAAACAAAACCAAGGTACATGAAACTGTTGCAAACTGAATTAGGGGACTCCCTCACCCAAAGAACTGGAGGTTCATCACCAATCTTGTAAAATAAAAAAGAGATTTATTAGCAGAGAAGAATATATTGCTGGTGGACAGATTGCTATGGAAAGCTGTCCCACCTGAGTGAGAGACTGGGTCTTTTGTATGTTTACAAAACAAAGGAAAAGGAAGGGCAAGAAAACTGGGAGGGGATCTTTGAATAATGGGGATATACTGGATCCATCCATATCCTGCATATCATATTGAAGACCTTGTTATTGCTTATCAGCACACCAGGATTATGCTCAGCAGCACCTATTCCTGACAGCTACAACTCCCCCAGGAAAATTCAAGGAGTCTTTGAGGGTTGGGGTCACTCATCCCACAATAAAACAAGAAAATATTTGCACCAGATATTACCAATGATGTCTAAGATCCAAGATACTGGGGGAATTGACAAAAAACAAATATCAGTAGTAATTCCCCAAAAGATTACTGGTCAAAGGATGAGCAAAGAGTTTTCTAGGGAAAAATTCCAAATTATAAATGATCATTTTAAAACATGCCTCAAGGGGCAGCTAGGTGGTGCAGTGGATAGAGCACCTGCCCTGGAGTCAGGAGTACCTGAGTTCAAATTTGGCCTCAAACACTTAACACTTACTAGCTGTGTGACCCTAGGCAAGTCACTTAACCCCAATTGCCTCACTTAAAAAAAATGCTTCAAATAACTAATAGTAAGAGAAATGCAATTTAAAATAACTGAGCTTTTGCTCTGCACCCTACAAAACTGGAACAATGTTAATGGAGTTGTTAGAAGAAGGGAATATGAAATGGTATAATTCTGGATATCAATTTGGAACTATGCAAAAAAAGTGCCAAGATTTTTCAAGAATTTCTCCTAGCAATTCAGTATTGTGCAAATAGTTTCAAGGAAGTAAAAGACAAAAACAAAGGGAAAATATATATTCAAAAGAGTCATTCTAGCATTCATTTTGATAGCAAAGAACTATAATATGATTGTGCAGCAAGAAATAATGATTATAAGGAATCTATATGTGTTTTTATTTAATTGTTTTTATTGCAAAGGAATCCAATCTAGGGGCTGGGGACAGCAGACATTAAAAAAAAAAGTCGTCAATAAAATAGATTTTTTACAAAAAAGGCATTGCACCCACCTCTTGCCAGAGAGGTGATGAACTTAAAACATGAGAGAGATGTATATTTGTGGCTATTTCTTTTGCTAGACTGTGCATGATCATGACGGTTTGCTTTTGTGTTCTTTGTTGTGGTTCAATTGTGCAGTGGGAGGAGCAAATTATAAATTTTCTTACAAGTAAATTTGTTTTTGAAAAAGGTATAATAAGCAAATGAAAGAATGAAATAACAGGCATTTAAGAGTTAAGTTTATGCCAGTCACTATGCTAAGCACTAGGGATGGTTGCAAAAAATTTTGCTGATGACATCAAGGTAGTTCAGATAGCTAACACACTGAATGAATGACAGTGTCAGAATTAAAAAACATTTTCATCGACAAGAACACTATCCTGAATCTAATAAGATGAAATTCACTTGGTATAAATGTACTTTTACCTTTGGGTTCAAGGAATTGAATTCAGAAGTCCAAGATAGGGGAAGTGTGATTTGACAGAAAAATACTTGGAAAGCTCTAGTGGTTTGAGTGGACTGTATGCTTAATGAATCAAACACATTAAACACACACATATACATACATGTATATGTGTGTGTTTGTACACACATGTGTGTTTGTATATATGCACACAATGACATGTTGTTGAGTCATTTTCCAGTCATATCCAACTCTTCATGACCCCATTAAACATTTTCTCATCAAAGATATTAAGTGGTTGGTCATTTCCATCTCCATCTCATTTTACAGATGAGGAAACTGAGGAAAATGGGGTTAAGTGACTTGTCAAGGATCACACAGCTAATAAACATTTGAGTCCAGATTTGAACTCAGGAAGATGAATCTTCCTGACTCTAGGCTCACCATCTATTTGTCTGTCTATCTATCTACAGATATATCTACAGATATGTATTTATACAGAGATATATACTCACACACATATACATACTAACACATGCATTTATGTATATGTATGTGTGAGTGTGTGTGATTGTGATTCTGGAGAGAAGGAGACATACTTTCTTGGAATAAGGAGATGTTTCCTCTGTTCTCTGCACTGGTCACAACACATCTGCAGTAATGGCTTTAGTTTAAGCATCAGATTTTAAAGGGTTTGAGCATAGTCTGGGGAGGAAGGGGGAAGAAAAAGCATATAATAAGTGCCTAATCTGTTCCGGGTACTGTGTGAAGTATTATATATTGATGAGTTAGAGACAATGCAGAGGAGGGCAACAAGAATGTTGACATGGTTCAGTTAAAGGAAGGGTTGTATATTTTGGAGAAAAGAAGACATGGGTCCAGGGATACAATAGCAGTTTTCAAATATTCACTCAGTTTCTCTCAGAACTAGGAATGATTTCTTGAAGTTGCAAAAGGACAAATTTAGATGTGATGTTGAGGAAAACTTCCTAACAATTAAAGCTATGCAAAAGTTGAATGGATTACCTTTGGGTAAACTGGCTGGCATTCAAAGGTGGTTAATCTTATCACATGTGTTATAATGGGGATTCTTTGGGGGGCTATAAGTTGGATTAGAAAGATACTGAAGTCTATCCCTTCCAACTTTGAACTTCTGTTCTACCCTTTCCACAATTCTACTGTGCCTCCCTTTGAAAGTGTTTTATTGAATTTCCCCCACTTAATTGCATTTTATTATCGCAACATAACATATTTAAATATCTTGGTTATCAAATACAATTGAAAACTAACACCTAGGACTCCCACTGTGATGTTTTCTTCCATCATTTTTATGTTAATATAAAGCTTACCCAAGGTGCAGATTTGCAAAATTATATTAGATTGTATTAGATACATTTAATTCCATTTTACAAAATAGTCCAAACATGCTGAAATATACTGCAACAGCAGTAAAACAAGAAAAAGGATAACAAAAGTTGATTGTAATTATAATTGAATATTGTTCTTTTTCATACATGTTCATGTTAAGTCATTTCAGTTGTGTCTGACTCTTTTTTGACCCCATTTGGAATTTTCTTGGCAAAGCTGCTGGAGGGAGTTTGCCATTTCCTTCTTTAGCTCATTTATTGATGAGAAAACTTGGGCAAATAGGGCTAAGTGGGGTGTGTGTGTGTGTATGTGTGTGTGTGTGAGAGATGAGAAGAGAGAAAATGGAGAGACTTTATGCATGTGTATGTAATAAGATAGAAATTATTTATTTTATTTAAAATAGTATATGGTTCCTAGAAGTGGATTTATTTCCAATCATATTCATTAGTGCACAGAATATGCTTAATGCTTTCAATGAAAATGAGAGACCATATGAAAAAGAAAAAAAAAACAATCTACTATTAGATCATGTATAAAACTCTTTTTGGGGGGGGCAGGGCAATGAGGGTTAAGTGACTTGCCCAGGGTCACACAGCTAGTGAGTGCCAAGTGCCTGAGGCTGGACTTGAACTCAGGTCCTCCTGAATCCAGGGCTGGTGCTTTACCAATGTGCCTAGCTGCCCCAATGTATAAAACTCTTATCAGTAAAGTTCTTCTCTTCAATCTCATACAAAAGGTAATTTAGCTGTGTTTTCTGAACTTTTTTGACTGTGCATCACCATAGGTAAAATTTGATTGGCATAGCACTTCCAAGGGATGTAAAGTTCATGCACTCCAATTAAATCAATCAATTATGGGCATGAAGTTTTAAAGATGTAAACACAATGATTTAAGAAATCTGAACCTCTTTGAGTCAAAAGAAAAAGAAAAGGGTTTGGGCTTATTTTAAAAATTGTAGTCAGTCCAACTGTGAGCTTAGTCAAGAGTAAACCAAACTAGTATAGAAAAAGTTCCAGTTTGTGGGCGGTTAGGTGGTACAGTGGATAAAGAACAGTCCCTAGATTCAGGAGGACCTGAGTTCAAATCTGGCCTCAAACACTTGACACTTACTGTGTGACCCTGGGCAAGTCACTTAACCCTTATTACCCCGCCAAAAAGAAAAGTTCTAGTTTGGAGGATTACATTTTGAGAATTAGAGGCCAGCCCCTGAAAGGGAAATGTTCTTCAGAAGGGAAAGCAAACAGAGTTGTTCTCTTTCTCTCGCTTCCTTCTCTCCCCCACCTCCTTGATAGTATCATTGAAAATATCGTACCAATCAGTAGACAACTTGTCCAGCTAGGAACAATAGTTACCCAAGATTAAGAAACTTCAAGGAAAGTCATCCACTGAATTAGAGCGAAGTATGGGATATGTCCTGCATAAAGGGATTAACTTACCAACCAGTAGAAAATTACACCTGAGGATAACATCATGAGGAGTCTACCAAGGGAAAAAAGACTTCCAATAAGTAGGATATGTAAATTACTCATTTTCTACATATGTAACATTAATGTTCCTTGTGTTAACTCTGTTAACAAATAACCAAAGAGTGACAGAGGTTTTACAATCACCGTAATCTCCCAAAATACCAAAGAGCTCACATAGGTTAAAAGCAAAAAGTCTTCTTTTCTCCATTGGGGAAGAGAAATGACACACATATGTTGTGGCCTCCTCTGACAGAAGACCCAAGGCAGTGGGACTAAACCTTTATTTATATATTTGTGGCCAGACAAAGAATCAAACAGTATATTGTAGCAACAGTGGTGAGGCCCAACAACAATGAGACAAGGTTGTCTGATGACAAAAAGTCCATTCGTAACAGGGCTTCATGTATGGGCCTGTTAGTGCTTGCTTGAATTTAGGGACTATCAGTTCTGTGATTTAGTTGCAGCATTGTTCATCCAGAGGGTGAGTGCAAAGCATTGTTCTTATGCCAAGCTCAGGGCATGGCTTACTTTCTGGGCCTTAGCTCTGAAAAACAGGATGTGTCCTAACAGTAAAGACAAAAATAAAAAGAGGAGTGGTCTTGGATCCTGATACTTGTTATCTTCTTTACGTTTGTGACCTACTTTTAAAAAGTTACTTACATAAAGTAATTTCCTACTTTAAGCTTGTGCCCACTTTCCCTACAGACTGTGTATATTTGTAGGAGAGTGTGCAGAAATGCTTGCTTAACTAAATGGAGGCAGACAGCACAGTTTTCACATATTCACTCTAGCTAAAATTTGCACCAGATCAAATAATTTTCAAGAAAGAAAATAGAAAACTAAAGCAACTGGCAAGTTCTCTGCAAGAAATTCACAGTTGGTCAGATTTCCATAGGTTACAAGAAGGAATCTGGTATCAATAGCTTCAATGTAGGCAAATAAGCTGGCAGTCTCTCAGTATAACCAGAGGTTGGACAGAGACATGTGACCTTTAGAGCTCTGGGACTGGAGGCATCAAGAGTAGAGAGTCTCCCAAGAAAGTCCTCTCTCTCTCTCTCTCTCTCTCTCTCTCTCTCTCTCTCTCTCTCTCTCTCTCTCTCTCTCTGTATCCAATTGGTTGCCAAGTACTATCAATTTTATCTTTACAACAACTTTGGAATATGCCCTCTTCTCTTTGATACTGCCAGCATTCAAAGCCCATCATCACCTAGTCTTCCCCACACACCTTTCCAGTCTTCTCATACCTTACACCCCTCTGTATATATTTGGATCCAATTATTGGGCTCTTTGCAGTGCCACAAACAAGACAGTTCATCTTTTGGCTCCAGGCATTTTCTCTGGCTGACCCCGTGTGTGGAATACTCTCTGTCTTCTCTGCCTCTTGGCTTCCTTGAATTCCTTCAAGGTTTCTATAGGAAGCTGTTCCCAACCCCTCTTAATTCTATTGTCTTTCCATTGATAATGATTTCCTATTTAGCCAGTATATATCTTGTTTGCATATATTTGTGTGTTGTCTCCCCAATTAGATTGTGAGCTTCTTGAGGGCAGGGACTGTTTTTGTTTAATGCCTTTCTCTTTAACCCCAATGCATAGCACAATGCCTAACACATAGGAGATGTTAAATAAATGCTTACTGACTGAATGGCAGAAGGCTCACTTGTCATGGGAATATGTGAGAAGGAATCTTGGACAGCATCAATCAATGGAGTGAAGCAATGTGCCCTGCAGAGAAGCCCCAGTACAATCCTGATAGTGGGAAACAGAACTGAAACTATTAGCTGTTCAGAAAAGTAGATACCATTCATATCCAGTTTCAGCATATCCCTCTTTTCTTTTTTCTCTTCTTTCAAACTTGTGCCAACTTTGTGGCTCATAACCTCAGGGTGATTTAATATCAATCCTTCGAGTCTTGAATAACAGAGCTAGAGGCATTGAGTTCAGGAAATCAATTTGTACCAGTTCAGACCTTTCTTCCCTAAAAACAAGTGTGTGGGGGGGGGAGAACCCTGTTTGTCTCAGTTTCCTCATCTGCAAAATGACCTTGAGAAGAAAATGGTAAACCACACCAGTATCTTTGCCAAAAGGAGTCAGACACGACTGAAATGACTGAACAACAACAAAATCTGTAGTGTTTGTTCATTTCCAAAGAATAAATTGAATATTTAACTGAACATTTCACTATCCAATAGGGACCCAGTTTGAGCTGGCTCCTGCACACCCCTGAAAGTATGGAACATATTGAGGGTCCTGGAGTGTTGTACTGTGAGTAAACACCAGGCCTCAACAGGCCTTAGGGGGATGTGAAGACCTTCCCCAGTAGAACAGGTGAATGAGAACAATTTGTTCCAACACACATGAAGGCAGCTTAAGCAGGTACTGTGGAGTGCTTAGAACTTGGTCAGACATTGAAGACACCAAGGTCATGCATGCACTGTATCCTGGGCCCATCCCCAGTAGTCTTGACTTTTGTCTTACCACTGAACTTCAATGACTTTGGAAGCGAGAATGAGGCTGATGACTTTGTTGCAATTCTGCCTCACTTAAATCCAATTCACATACAAGTCAAGACCGCCTTGCGTTGTCATTGGTCCTCTTCAAAAATGAAGGATGAACAACAACAGATCATAGATGACAGCAAGAAGGATCTGGACAGCATGATGAGACATTCATTAGTACTTGGCAGCTATTGCCCCATAGATCTATACTTAATCCTTCTGAGCTATACTTTCCTTCTGTCCTAAATCTTATCCATCTCTCTTAGTTTTGCTCTTTATTTCTCTTATCAATGCTACACTTCCTTTTGCTAAGAGAATTAACCTCTTCCTTCCCAGTACTCCTACAATACCATATACTACCTTAAATTGTAGTTACTTGTGTAGCAAAGAGAATGGGTTGCTGAGAGAAAGAATAAAGTTTCCTTTCCTAAAGATCTTTAAAGCTAAGAAAGATTTATTTTGTTGTTATTATTGTTGTTGTTGTTTTGTTTTTTCCTGAATGGGAGAGTTTAAACCAGGTCCTGCTTTGAGGAAGCAGAATACATAATTCTAGAGGTCATCAATACCCCTGGGCATTCTGAGACTTTTAATTATTGCTTTCTTTAAATAATGATCATAAGTGAATGAGGCCCTCCCCCATCTCAGTTCCTTCTCTCTGGGATTACCTGGTATTTGCACTGCTGACATAGTTGTTTGCATGTTTTCTGACCTGCTAGAATGTTAGCTCTTTGAGGCAAGAATTTTATTTCTGCATTTTTCTGTATTCCTACCATTTTAGTACAGTGACTGGATCATTTTACTCAATTAATACTTGTTGATTGACTTATTAAACTGAAGCATATCCAAGGCACTAGGAAATCCCAGAGTCTGCATTGTGTTAGCAAAACTTTTGAAAGCCCAAAATGGCTTCTGTACCACAAGATAGCATTAAAATAAAACTTTACTATGTCTTTCTTCCTTTCTTCCTTCCTTTCTTCCTTTCTTTCTTCATTCATTCATTTATTCATTTATCATTCACTCATTCATTCATTGATTTTTTGGTGAGGCAATTGGACTTAAGTGACTTACCCAGGGTTACGCAGCTAGTAAGTCAAGTGTCTGAAGCCTTAACTCAAGTCCACCTGACTCCAGGGCTGGTACTCTATCCATTGTGCCACCTAGCTGCCCCTTCCCCCCTTTTCTATGTCTTTAGTAAGACTTTACTATGCCTAGTGATAGATTATATATCTGTTGGCTGAGGAACATATTAGCTAAATATGGAGAAAATTTTCATTGGTGGGGGGACACAAGGTAATGGATTTTTGGATCTTTGCAACTCTCAGAAACCATCTACTGAGTTGTAGAGAGCTTGTGATCATTTGGGGAATGGAACACTCTCATCAACACAATCACCCATCCTTGATATATTGATGTTCATTCAAATAAGCCTGTCATCATCTCCAATTATTCAATAGATATAATTTTCTGTTCCCATGTATCAGTGCCTTATCTATGAACACAATTTTAACAATGTAAAAATAATGAATCAGAAGAAAACATAGACCTAGATCAAAGGAGATTCTGATAAAGTCTAAAAACCTGAAGGAGACAAGAAACTTCTCTTAATGTGAGTCTTTTCTGACAATTTGCATGAGAGACAAAGTGAAGAACTTTGAAGAACTGGGTCAATTCTCTGCTCTATTACAATGGATGGTGACTCTACCACAATATGACTAGAGACTTCTCTGGCAACTTCAATCACTCATGGTAACAGTGAGATGGAAATATCTATCTCACACTCCTTATATAAACATTGGAAGTAATAACCATCTACTCATACAATATTTGATAATACAATCAATTTCATTCACCAAATAATTTTTTACTGAACCTATACTACTGCAAAGCACAATTCATGATCATAGTTTGCACAGGGGAGATAACATGTACAACAACACCTGAAGGCAAAGGCAACCCAGGATAAGGTTCTGTTGCAAGTAACAACGATTCAGCATCCCATTGTTCCCAACCCTGATTATCAACCAATATTGGGGGAGGTTCTGTTGGGGAAGGATACATAAAGTATGGAGCTTTCTGTATCCCTATTCTTTTTAATATACCCCTTCCTGCAATTTGTCACATTCTCACTACCTTTGGGAGGAACTAAGATGCAAGGCACAACCTCTTTTGCTGAGGTTGATCTTTCTAAATTGTCTTAAAGTTACCTATAAAAGCTTTCTCCACCTTGAAGCCATTGCTGTTCTCCAGTGATCAGCCAATCAATGTGTTGCTACTTTGACTCTACTTATGATAAAATCCTTTTAATAATTCTCTTTGACCTGAATTTTGTCTTATTGATCAGGGAGAAAGCCCAAATGAAGAAATTTCCTTTCAAAAGTTCATAGAAACAGTAGTTTGGGCTAGGACCATGAGAAGTGGCAGTACCTGATATCCCACTAAGTCGAGTGTCTGGACTAGCTATATAATATTTAGCCTAGGTTGAGTCACCACTCTGAGTGTTGGCTTTCTTATCTTTTAAATAAAAGGCTTAGATCACATGGTCTTTCAGGTCCACCAATGACTTGCAAGGATATTGGCACCTATCGCCACCTGTGATGCTGGACAGCACTTTTATAGAAATCCATTTCATTACATATTGTTCTCTACATGGATTGTTACTTGGAACTGAAAGGGGAGTTTGGCTGCCAGTTTAGGCTATGGCATCTTGAGCATATCATGCTTTTGTAATGCTTTAGAGTTTGTTGAGACTTTCCTCCCTATCACCATCTGAGGTAGGGAATACAAGTTTCATCATATCTATATTCCACACAGATGAAGAGTTTACTGTGGGGGAAGGGTCACTAGACTCCATGACTGATCTCTAGCCCTGATCCTATGCATCCTAATGACATTGCCTCCTATTCTGCATTGAGTCTAATCTTTCTCTGAAAAAAAAATAATGGGAATAGAAAAGTTACGTGTTAATTCAGCAACAACTATTTAGGATGTTGGGCTTGGAATAAAGAAGGTCTGGTTTTGAGTCCCTGATGCTAAATATATCACCCTTGCTAAGTGTCTCCTCTCAAACTAAATTATATATGAGTGGTAATCTATGACTGACAGATTTTCTACACTGCGAGTTCTCATATAGGTCGTTGACATATAAATGTATCTGTAAGGCTATTGAATAGGGTGGGGACAGAAGATATAAAGATAAGTAAGAAAAATTTAGAAATCAGCAAATACTTTCTCACTCAAATTGATAATCTAGTAAAGGGATCCATTTGTCCATTTAGAAATGAAAAATAACCAAAAATTTAATTGCAGATTTAAAACTGCATGGGGCTTTAGAAGTAACTAGATGATGTAGCAGATACCGTGTTGGGTTTGGAGTTAAGAAGTTTAAAATTCAAATCCAGCTTCAGACATTCAATAGTTGTGTAATCCTGGACCAGCCACTTAATTTCTTCTTGACTTAGTTTTCTTAATTGTAAAATGAGGATAATAATACCACCTATATCTCTAGGTTGTTGTACTGATAATAAAGTGAGATAATATTTATATAAGCCTTTTCATAAATTGTAATGGCTAGCTATTATTATGATCCATTCCAATTCTCAAAGTTTCTCTACTGATAAACTAAGGTTTAAAGAAATTAACTCAGTTAAGTCACCCAGCTTGTAACTCAGAGATGGGATTTGAGCCTAAGTCTTCTAATTCCCAAGTCTAACACTCTGTTCACCCCACCACATTACCTCTGGGATTCTTCCTTGGTTCATCCTCTCTCTGCACATGGTCCAGGTAGATGTGATGATTTTCTGATCAACAATGCCATTTTCTGACAAGCTTTTTTTTTTCATTCTTACAGAGTTCTGGGGAAAAAAATGAAATGAGGTGCTAGGATCTGGGAGAACAATGCACCCTCATTTGTATTCTCCTCTTGCCTTGCAAAACAAAACTGCCTCTTCATCTCTAATGCCTTTGAATTTTAAGCAAGGAGGAGGAAATTTCTTACAGCAACAGGTAGGTGGTTACCTTCTTGTAGTATTGGCCATTTCATATGCCGAGTCGCTTTTAAATTCCCTAATAATAACCCCTCTGTGTGATACAGGCAGTCAAGTTCAGTTGCCATGGTACTTCTACGTGGTACTTCTCAATAATACTGCCTTGCCTATGATTACAGAGTAAGGACCTTTTCTAGCAATAATTATAAGACCTTGCATTCATGCCATGCCTTTTACAAAGAGGATCCCAATGGGTTGGTTGAATAGACTATCTACACAAGAGTCTTTTCTCAAGACACTAAAAATACCCATGCTTTTAGTATGGAAATGTGGCAGCCGCCCTGCCCCAGTTAGTTACACAACATGTTTATTTTTTTTCAGAATTCAGTGTGATGGATTATTTATCAAGGTGAAAATATGAAAGATAGTTGAGTTGACAGAATATAAACACCTTAATTGGAATGTGTTTGGGGTGCTAGGATAGGGAAGCTGCTGTGTTATCAGAGTGGTATTTTTATTCTAGAGCTCTGTTTTGGAGGTGGGATTCAGATCTCCTTTGAAAAAGCTTTGGTTCCATATCCGTGTGTGTGTATGTGTGTGTGTGTGTGTGTTCTTGTTTACTTAAAAATACAGGGAAGAGTAATTGAATTGTGAATGGGGTTAAATTCAACAGAGTGACTAAGCTTCTGCTCAGAATTAAATAAACCTTTAGAAAGGGGCTATGAATGTTATGCCCCTAGGATAGAATTTAGGACTGCCTGGACAAAATTACTATACCTTACTAAAGACATTGTTTTCACCCAGGGAGCAGTTGACTCACCTGGCAGAATCTAGCTCATTCTGTTTAATTTCTTAAAGGGAATTTTCCAGAAATCCAGCATTTATTTTCATAGGGAGCATATTCTCTCTGAACTCAAATTTATTAAGTGTATTTCAGAAGTTCAAATGACCCATGATTTCAGTGGTGTGGGTATTCTCTTAACTAAGTCAGATGTCTACACCCTTTCCTGACTTACTAAATTGTTTCATGAATTACAGTGTCCAAAATGATTGATAGCTTAGCTGACACCTGATGGGGCAAGGCAAGGAGAAGGAGGAGGTTCTTTGGATTTAGGAGGCTGATCCTTGGACAACAATAGATATGTAGCCCCACAATAGACCAGTAGATGAAGCTTTTCAAGCTTGCTAGGACCTTTCTGAGTTTGTGTCCTATTCCCATATCCTGAAAAGACATGATTCTCTGAAATGCATTACTCCTCAAACAGAAGAAAGGCAAAAGTTTTTATAGATGGTAGATGGGATGACCAGATGGGACAACCACCTGACAATGGAAAGTTCCCTTTGGTAGTGGAGGAAGCTTGAGTAAGAGGTGGTGGTCCAGACTTCTGGAGTTATCTCTGTACCCTGGCACCAACCAAGCAGCAGCCATGGCTAATGGGCTTATCAACCTTGCTTCTCAAAGTGTTTCTGTCCTTTAATTTAGCTGGCCAGTATAAACTTTAATAGTCCCAAATTCCTTGATATGTCCCAACCCGATAACAGTATCATGCTGCATTTACCTAGAATGTACACACACACCATTCTCACCATGGCTTCTTGGATTCTCTGATTTCTTTCAAGATTCAGCTTAGGTGCCAACTCCTATATGAAGATTTTCTAATCCTCTCAGTTCTAATACTCTCTTCTTCTTCAAGTTATCTGAGATGTACATCATTTCCAGGAAACATATTATAGAATGCACTATGTAGACAACTCAGGATAATGGGAATTCCTTAAAAGTAAAGACTCTTCTTCATTGTTTGGAAGGGTTTTCTTTTCTTTCTATCTACAGCCCTAGCAAAATTTCTTGTTCAAAGTATATGTTAAATAGATATTTATCTTAATGAATTATTATTACTTCTGTTTTACAGATGGTAAATTAAGGGACAGATAAGAGTGTTTAAAGTTTATGAGCAAATGTCAAAGGCAGAAAAAGAATGAAACTTTAATCAACCTTCCAAAGAGCATGCTGCTTTGATAGAGGGTCTTGCTTATCTCTCTTTTTTTTTTTTTTTTGATGAGGCAATTGGGGTTAAGTGACTTGCCCAGGGTCACACAGCTAGTAAGTGTTAAGTGTCTGAGGCCGGATTTGAACTCAGGTACTCCTGACTTCAGGGCCGGTGCTCTATCCACTGCGCCATCTAGCTGCCCCTTGCTTATCTCTTGCAGAGATCCAGAGTAAAAACTCTGGCAAATAAAATTGTTGGCAATATCCAACAAATAATGTACTTTTGAATATAGAGATGATGTTAGTGACAAAGTAAAACCAAGCAAGTGTTTTCAACTGTTGCTCCCTTCCCCCTTAGTAATGATAACAATCACTCCCATTTCTATAACTTTTCAAATGCTTTAGAGTTACAAAGTATTCTCCTTATAAACAGCCTGTAAGGTATATAAGTATTTTTTATTTCCAATAATCGATGGGAAAGTTAAAATTGAATATGTGAAATGATTTGTTCAAGATCACATAATGGAAAATTAAACAACTAGGTTGTCATCTCAGTTTCCTAACTCTTAACTCCAGGGTGTTCTTCCTTATACCATCCCTCCTTCCTGATTTGTAAGATTCTTTCTTGGGAAATGGGCTGTGTCATAGAACAGGAAAAAAATACCTGGCAATTTTACCAGGGTATAGTGAGCAGGAAAACAGAAGTGGTTAGAGATTATCACAGAGTATCAGAACTGGAAAGGAGCATAAAAGGCAGGGCTATTTTTCTCTCTGTCTTCACAGTGCCTTCTGCAATACCTGGTTATATAAAAATGGGCATGGGGGCTCAGACTTGTGATTTCATTTGTATAAGAAACTCTTGATTATAATTCCCCTCTACCAATACCATTCTGCATCTCCTCAACAAGTTAGGGTATGGAGAGTTAAGTGACTTGCCAAAGGTCATACAAGGAGTCAGAAGCTGTAATTCAACATAGATCTTACTGATTGAGGCTGGATCTCTATCTATTTTGCCATATTGAATGATCACTCCATCTAATCTTCTCAGTCTGCAGATAAAGGAACTCAGGAAGAGAAGAATTAAAAGACTGGCTCAAAATCTTACAGTACATAGGGGCAAATTTGGAACTAAAAATCTAGTTTCTTAACTTTTTGTACAGTGTATATGCCATTATAATATGTTGGGAATATTGGGAGGAACCATGGGAAAGACATCCATATAACAGGTTCAATGATATTGTAGGATGTTGAATTAAATAATAAATTATGAATTCCAAAATTATCAGATTGGCATAAGTACTAAAGGACCTCCCCAAAACAAAACAGAACAAAACAAAAAACAAACAAACAAATAAACAAAAAACAGTGGTTAGAACAGTTGCATTTCCTGATAAGAGCCTCTCTCAAACCAGCATGCTCTTTGGAAGGTTGATTAAAGTTTCATTCTTTTTCTGCCTTTGACATTTGCTCATAAACTTTAAGCACTCTTATCTGTCCCTTAATTTACCATCTGTGAAACAGAAGTGAGATAACACCTCCCTCAGAATGTGTTACTCCTTGCTGCATATATGAGAGGAATGGAACCCCATAAAAACTATGGCCCTGTCTATGGAATATGGAGAATCACCAAATTGCCTCCTCTTGCCTACTCACAGAGCCAAAACCTCAATTGTGAGCATTTTCTTTAAGTACACACACACACACACACACACACACACACACACACACACACGGAGTGTAGCAAGGTGTTTGTGGGAAGAATAATGGATTTGAATTCAGGCAACTTCTGCTACCTACCTGTTGACAAATGAATGATTCCCATATGGTAACACATATATGTCATTGCTGGCAACCAGCAGCTGAGGTAAAGTGAACTCCTTTCATAGAACTTCCTTTTCAATATAGCCCTTCTCCATGTTTTCAGGGTCTCTACCATAGACTCTCACATTAGAAAAAGTGACACCTCTGACTCTAACCCTGAATTCATCCCCAACTCCAACACTAACTCTGACTCTGATTCTAAACCTTAACCCTCTGACTCTAACCTTAAACTCTTTTGTGTGACTCCAACTAGGGAGGGGAAAAGAAGGGAAGGGAAGGGAAGGGAAGGCAAGGGCAAGCAAGGGCAAGCAAGGGCAAGCAAGGGCAGGCAAGGGCAGGGAAAACAAAGGAAGGCTAGGGAAGGCAAGGGAAGGGAAATACTAGATAATTAAGACCAAACAGGACATGAAGTAAGGTTTCTTGAGAAAACATACATAAAAGAGTGAGTCTAAGGCATAAACAAGAGATGTCTGAAATCAGCTTAGATAGATACAGTATGGAATTGACAAGTCCATAAAGACCTTCAATGACAGGCTAGCATAAGAGCAGCAAGATATATGTTTTTTTAAAAAAAGTCACATAACAGGGCAGCTAAGTGGTGCAGTGAATAGAGCACTGGCCCTGGAGTCAGGAGGACCTATGCTCAAATCTGGCCTCAGACACTTAACATTTACTAGCTGTGTGACCCTGGGCAAGTCATTTGACCCCAATTGCCTCAAAAAAAAAAGAAAGATCTGTTTACTGCTACTCTTAAAATCTTTTGTGGTAGAATAGTTTAAAATTGGGAATTATTTGTAATGTGTAAAAGAATTAAAGAAAAAAAAAAGTCATATAACAAGATGGTAGCCTATTCTTCTGATACTGAAAGGGCCTTATCCTTTACCACTTGGTTGGGACTTTA
The DNA here is from genome assembly GCF_019393635.1 of Dromiciops gliroides. NCBI lineage: Eukaryota > Metazoa > Chordata > Mammalia > Microbiotheria > Microbiotheriidae > Dromiciops > Dromiciops gliroides. The sequence continues at coordinate 61,460,636 of NC_057863.1, forward strand.
CAAAAATCAGTAGAATGGGGAAATGAGTAGGGGAATTCACTAATGCTAATGATTTGTAGGTCACTACTCTGACCACTAGATCAGAGCCAAAATTGGTGTACAGATACAGAAACCAGTTGTGTGGGTTATTCTTTCACTACACATTCTGAACACTTAAATTAACTGAAATGCTTTTAATAAAATTAGGTGTGAAAGAGGCCTGCCCAACTCTAGTGCCATTGAAAATTCAACCAGTAAGCAATTCAACCTTTTAAGAATTGATTGCTTGATCATAATTAGGCTGTGCTTATCACACATGTAACAGGTTACTTTTTTAAAAAGAATCTAAACAAAATACACACAAAGATGAATGCAGATAAAACAAGTATTTATTTCTTTTTCTTTTCTAGGAAGATCTTTGTGATGAAATTATTTAAACCCTTAGACAATACTGACATATCTTTCTCTATGAATATGCACTCTGAGACAGCAACAGCTATGGCAAAGGAAATAAATGTGGTATACCAATTAACCTTTTACAATTAAAAATCTTTCTCTATTATATCAGCCATTAGTAGTGCTATAGTTAATGGTCTGTCAGTGTTTCCATTAGACAATTTCTCTAGCACCCATATAGCAAAGTTCCTGCTAATTAAGATAAAATAACACCCCAATGAATCTGTATGGTATAGAACATAAGCTCTTCTCAGAGATGCTTAAAATAGATGAATACCATCTGAAGCTCTGTATTATGTTCAATAAAGTACAATTTAAGAATTTGTTTTAAGTGCCATCTCAAAGTATGTGTTTTCATTTTATTAAATGTTCTAATTCTGTAAAAGGAAACATGGGGGGGTTGACCCTTTTTATTTGGATGGATGAATATCCTCAAATTCAGAAGAATAAAGCTAAAGGTTTGCTGCAGAGTGGCTTCACACTTAGCATTATTCTCAATATTCATATCATTTCTAGTTTAAAAACAGGATGGGGGGGTGCTCACTCTGTACCCACCTCCTCATAATCTTAGTTTTAGCCCTGAAGCAGATTTTTTTTTCCTAGAATAAATTAAAAACAAAACCCCTATATTTATGGCTCTTTGTCATTTAAATCTTTCTGTTCTTTTTACTAAACTCTAAGGTAAGCAGAACATTAAAAATTAACATATTCATCATATTTAGCATACTGTATTCATTAAAAGCAAATATCTTATCCTCAGTAACGAAAAAAAAAAAACAAAGAACTAGTTACATAACCAAGAAAAAAAAAATAGAGATGCGATAATATTTACCTAAACCCCTGTTTTCCTAAAGAATGTTTTCTAATAAAAATTCTTGACATCAATTTATAGCTATATCAACCTGCTAAGAAATGAAGGTCTTACTTGTACGTAAGAATTGGCTTGCCCATTTCCACTATGTCTTTTATATTCAAGTTTAGAATCTCCAAGGCTATGTTAAAGCAACACCCTGTAAATAGCATTCTCTTATTTTAGCATTCACAATTGCTTTAATCATATTTCTGTGTTATGAAAAGTTACAAATATGAAATTATAATTTTAAAAAACGGTGATATATCAGTGATCTTATGGAATTGGATATATCTTGTAATCCATCTATGCCATCCCTTCCACCATATATGCCTCCTTGGCATATAGGAAGTGAAACTCAATACCCCTATCAGAAGGGAGAGCTAGGTTCTCAATCAACAAATATTTATTTAGCACCTATTATGTTCCAGGCACTGTTCTAGGTGACAGGGATACAAAGAAAAAATACTCTATTTATAAGAAATTTGTGTTCTAAAGGAGATAAGAATATATACATACACACACACACACACACACACACACACGTGTGTGTGTGTGTGTGTGTGTGTGTACACAGAATAAATAGAGAATAAATTCAAAGTAATTCAGTTCAAGGAAGTTGAGGAAAAAAACACTAGCAGTTGAGAGGATTAAAAAGATTTCATATTGAGGGTTTTTGAGTTGCATCTTGAAGGAAAAAGGGGATTCTATGAGGCAGCAGTTCAAAGGAGCACTTGTATTCTGTGCAGGAGAACAAGCAGTGTAAAACCATGGAGAAGGCAGATGGAGTCTCATAGATGATAAATAAAAAGGACCCTAGGTCACTTGGATTACAGAGGCCACAAGGAAGAAGAATAACCAATGAGGTTGGAAAAGGGGACAGAGGCCAGGTCATGAAAGTTTTTAAATATTAAACAGAGGAGTTATTCAAGGAAGGTGGAGGAGTAGAGGTAAAGGTAGGGGATAAAAAATTTCAAAAATAGAGCTTTCAGGAGCCAATATGGTAGAAGAAAGTCAGTGACTTGCCTGAGCTTTTCCCCAAACCTCTCCAAATGACTTTAAATAATGGCATAAGGCAATTCCTGGAGCAGCAAAACACACAAATGAAAAGGGTGGAATAATTTTCCAGCCAAAGACAACTTGGAAGGTTAGCATGAAAGGTTTGTTGTACTGGGGTGAGAGTGCTGACCATGCCAGCACAGACCAGGCACGAGCAAACCAGATGCAGGCCTTGGGAACCATTAAATCATCATCATCAATAACTTCTTCCAGAGCTCTCTCAGCGCACAGACATTAAGGGGGTTGAAGAACTGATCAGAAGGAGATTAAAGGGGGCAGCTAGATGGTGCAGTGGATAGAGTACCAGCCCTGTATTCAGGAGTACCTGAGTTCAAATCCTGCCTCAGACACTTGATACTTACTAGATGTGTGACCCTGGGCAACTCACTTAACCCCAATTGCCTCACAAAAAAAGAAAGAAATGAGAAGGAGATTACATGGTTCTCTTTGCTGGCATTGGGGGGCAGAACTCGTTTAATTTGCCCATACTTAAATATTGGTCACAGTTATAGGTAGCAGTTTCAGTGTGGGGAGAAGTACTAGAACACCAGAGCTTGTGGCCACAGTGGAACAGGGACCTTCTTCACAGTTCCCAAGAAGAAAAGAGGACTTGTGTTTACTCACAGACAAGAGCACAGGCCAGGAGAGTAGCAAACATAACTCTTCTTAAATCATCCCAACTTGGAAGAACTGAAAACTTACAGATCCCTAGAAGTATCTCTGAAAACAGCTTCACAAAACTCCTGAAGCCTGGGATAATGCACCCTCCACCCTGGAAGCATAGCCCTACTTTAACAAAGAGTTAAAAGTCAAGAAGTAGGCTGGGAAAATGAGCAAACAACAAAAAATAATATGATCATAGAAAGTTATTATGATGACAAAGATGATCAAAACACACACTCAGAAGAAGATAAAGTCAAAGCTCCTACATCCAAAGCCTCCAAGAAAAATGTGAATTGGTCTTAGCCATGGAAGAGATCAAAAATGACTTTGAAAATAAAGTAAGAGAAATAGAGGAAAAATTAGAAAGAGAAATGAGAGTGACACAAGAAAATCATGGGGGAAAAAAGAGTCAACAGCTTGGTAAAGGAGACACAAAAAATACTGAAGAAAATAACACCTTAAAAATATACTAGAAAAAAAAAAAATACTAGGTGGGGCAGCTAAGTGGTGCAGTGGATAGAGCACTGGCCCTGGAGTCAGGAGGACCTGAGTTCAAATCTGGCCTAAGACCTTGACACTTACTAGCTGTGTGACTCTGGGCAAGTCACTTAACCCCAATTGCCTCACCAAAAAAAAAAATTAATTAATTAAAACTATACTAGGCCAAAAGGTACAAAGAGGTACAAAAAGCCAATGAGGAGAAGAATGCCTCAAAAAGCAGGATTGACCAACTGGAAAAAGGCACAAAAATTCACTGAAGAAAAAAAAACTCCTTAAAGAGTAGAATTGTCCAAATTGAAAAGGAGGTACAAAGGCTCACTAAAAAAATAAAATGCTTAAAAATCAGAATTGAGCAAATAAAACTAATGACTTTATGAGATATCAAGAAACAATAAAACAAAATCAAAAGAATGGGAAAATAGAAGACAATGTGAAATATCTCATTTGACATAACTACTGACCTGGAAAATAGATCCAGGAGAGGTAATTTAAAAATCATGAGACTACCTGAAAGGCATAATCAAAAAAAGAGACAAGATATTATCTTTTGAGAAATTATCAAGGAAAACTGTCCTGATATCCAGAACCAGAGGGTAAAATTGAAATTGAAAGAATCTACCAATCACCTCCTGAAAGAGATCCCAAAATGAAAACTCCCAGCAATATTATAGCCAAATTCCAGAACTCCCAGGTTAAGGAGAAAAGATTTCAAGCAGCCAGAAAGAAAAAACATTCAAGTGGAGCCACAGTCAGGATCACACAAGATTTAGCAGCTTCTACATTAAAGGATTGGAGGGCTTGCAAGACAATATTCTGGAGGGTAAAAGAACTGAGATTACAACCAAGAATAACCTACCCAGCAAAACTGAGTAAAATACTTCTGGAGGGTGGGAGGTAGGGGTGAGAATGGGCATTCAATGAAGGAGAGGCCTTTCAGGCATTCTTGGTGAAAAGACCAGAGCTAAATAGAAAATTTGACCTTCAAATACAAAACTCAAGAGAAGCATAAAAAGGTAAACAGAAAAAGGTAATCATAAACGATTTTAAAAGATTAAACTATTTATATTCCTGCATGGGAAGATGATACTTGTAACTACTAAGAACTTTCTTATTATTAGGGCAGTTGGATGGAGTATATATGGACAGAGGG